>NC_056728.1:1522190337-1522480337 GCF_019279795.1 Protopterus annectens
GCAATTACACAGGCAGTACACTAGCCCAGCCCAGCCTAGCACTTAAAACTCTGCAAACAACAGTCCATTATGTTTCTCACAAGAGACACTGCAGTAAGCTAATAGAAGTGAAAACTGAAAAAGCTTTACTGAGACAAAGAAATGTTAGGGGCTGTTATAAGGCGACATATGCAACATGCTGAGGGTGGTGACAACGAAAATGCTGCTGGACAACCCACAATGAGGAGACGGAGAATAGTGTACAGGCCCAGGGTAACCTACCAGGGGCTACATGAGCTGGAGATAGTGGAGCGCTATAGAGTGGACAGAGACCTCCTGCAGCAAATTGTTGAGCTGTGCAGGCCATGCCTCACACACAGAACCAACAGAGGGGAACTCATCCCAGTGGAAACCAAGGTATGTGTTGGCCTAAGAATATTAGCAACAGGTACCTTCCAGAGACCAACTGGTGATATGATGGGGATATCACAGGCATCAGCATCCAGGGTACTACACCAGTTCCTGGATGCCATGTCAGCACATGTCGGTGATCATGTATATTTCCCCAATTCCTGTGAGGTATTGGCCAGCAATATGCATCTCTTCCAGCAAATAGCGGAATACCCTGAGGTAGTGGGTGCAATAGACTGCACGCACATATGCATCAAAGCACCAGCCGGCGAGCGGGGTAGAGTCTACTTCAACCATAAGGGCTTCCCCTCCATCAACTGCCAGATCATGTGTGATGCCCAGGGCATAATACTGAATGTGTGTGCAGGCTGCCCTGGAAGCTACCATGATTCCCACATCTGGCATCTGACACAGCTGTACCAGACATTTGCCAATGGGGACATCCCACATGGTCACCTAGTGGGGGATGCTGGCTATGCACTGGAGCCATGGCTGATGACACCCATCAGAAACGCACACACACCTGAACAGGAACACCATAATGAGGCACACGCACAAACACGTAATGTAAAAGAGAGTGTTTTTGGGCTGCTCAAGTCACGGTTCCGGTGTCTGGACACATCTAGTGGAGCCTTGCAGTACTCACCAACTACATGTACCCAAACTGTCATGGTATGTGCTATGCTACATAATATGATCCTGCGAAAACAGCTGCAGCAGGACCAGCATAGGCCTGGGCCAAACAGCCCCCCACTATTGCCAAGGCCATCACAGGCAGAGTGTGACTTGGAGGAGGAACAACCTGAGCCTGCCCCAGTAGGCAGAAGGAGGCATGCCCAGTATGCTTTGGCCTTGGCAAAGAGGCAACGCATAGCACATACACTGGCTCAGTAGGAACTCTGGAAATGATACCCCTCTCCGACTTGCACATAAAGTAAAAGGGATACCTAAGTTGACACTACATGCTTCCAAACATGTGCAGGGAGTGTAGTATGTGCATCTGACATAGGCAGCCCTGCAGCACCACCTAAGGCATGAATGCCATGTGTTAAGCAATATAAAGCAGTGCTAAACAGCAATTACCACCATGTAGTATATGCAAAGAAAATCGCACACACCAACTAGCACAACTGTGGTCAATGTTCAGTAATATTGGGCAAAGTCCAGCAATGTTGGTGAATATTGAGCAATGTCGGACAAGCCTGGTCTAAGTAGGGCATAGCTGAACAAAAGCCAACATGTTCATATTTGCTTAACAGGCCCTTAAGCAGTCTGGTCTACTCAGTATGAAAATATAAAGTAGTGATGGGCCTTGAACCCAGGATACTGTGCACTATAGCCAAAGTACTGAACCACTAAACCATGACAGTATTGCAGTGGTCCACCTGTATGATGGAATATTGATAAGTCTATGCAAAGTATTCCATGGAAACCCTACAGGCACAGCATAATCCTTGTTGAGTTATGACACAAAGGTGAGTCCTGAAGTGAGAACAGAACCTGACTTCCAACACACACAGTATAAATGTTAATATCGGTCATGTTCGCACATATCAGCAAATGTAGTGGACCTCAGATAGCAACATACTGAAGGGTCACACTGGGCATGCTCACACACGAATAAATGAGACAAATGTCAGGCAACAAGACATGTAATGTAAGAACTGGGCATGCTCACACAGGCCATGTCTGAGTACAGCAGTGGGCCACGCATATCTGGCAGTTGCATGTGTTAACCCAGGAACCTGTCACTATACAGCAATCCACCCTGTGCACACAGTTATATGACAACATACACATCTATAATATAGTAGAACCCTGTCATAATCAAATATGTTCTGCAGATACTGAAGTTCTTCATGGAAACTGGCAAAGCAAAGATAATAAAGACCTGCAAACAGTATCAGCAATAAACATTGTGCATCTTGAACATTAGCATAGGTTCAGAGGTCGATACTAGGCTATCTGCCCTAGGGCATGTACAAGCCTAGCCAGAGTGTGTTTGGCATTCGCAATCCTGTCAGATTACTACACTGTGTGTGTGTGAATAGTAGGTCACAAAAGATAGCCCATGTACGTTTATGCGAGTGTGCCTCTGTCTAGCAGGGACACAGAAGATATCCCAGGGGTAAATATACGATCACCCATACAGTCATCAAGATGTCTCCAGTAGGTGGTTAGTGGGTGGCTCTGCCTATGTGAAACTGGGATTACATTCTGTAGTGAGTGGAGCCACTGGGATAAGAATCTGTCCCTCCACAATGTCCTATTAACATCTGTGCTGAGGTATACGTCCCTGCAGTGTGTAGCTCCAAGGGAGTTGGATATCCTGAGGTGGAGCATGTCCAGTAATTCTGGTTTGGGTATAGCTGTAAACAACAGGCACACATCATATCTGAGTAGGTGGTAAGCGACTGAGTAGAGCTGGAGTTACTGGATCTGAACTATGCAGGGCATCTGTGTGAGTCCCTAGATCTGCTAGGTGAGGACCGTTCGTGGCCAGTACAGTTGCTGCAGGTGTCAGGAAAGGTGCACCCCAAATGTGGCATTGTAACCAAGCATGGATGTGATGAGTATAGGGGCACAATGACCTCACTCGATCTAGATGTGAAACCATATGGGATAAGGTGGCACACATAGAAGGTGTGTCCAACCACTTTGGCAATGTGAATGTTAAAGGCGACAGTACGAACAAGTGATGTCCCCAAACCCCTAACAACTCCTACCGTATGTAATGGAGTACTACCCATGTGGTAATGTGTGGGCATGTTGCTACTCCCAAAGAGGATGACTATGCAACTAATGGCATTTAGCTGTAGGCCACGGCTCAGGCACCAGTCATCCATCTCTGTGAGACCCTGATTGAGTATGCATGTGGCAGCTGGAGAATTGATCATGGCATCCAGTTTGCAGTCAAGTGCAAACATGTTCAGCCATATTCCCCCTGTGATAGCCTGTACGTAAGACAAATATATACTGAACAAGAGAGATCCCAGGACCAAGCTGTGTGGGATGCCATGTGTAACTGGTGTATAGTCAGATGTGGCACCTGCAATCCTGACCATGTGGGTGCTATCCCTGATCTAGGTATCAATCCATTGTGTGAGATATGTGTCCAAATTGACTCTGGTGAGCCTATGCATAATGGCCCAGTGGGTTACTGTGTTGAATGGTTTTGCAAGGTTCAGGTAGGCTGTGTGGATAGCCGTCCCTATGTCGATGGACCTGTTAGCCATTTAAAGAATACCTACAGGTTCAAGAGGCAAGATCTGCCCACAACAATGCTGAAATGAGTAGGACACAGTGTCTGTAGGTTCCCGATGTCTATGTGTAGGAGTCCTATGACAATATGCTCCATAGCTTTGCAGAACAGGCTACATAGGCTTATAGGGCAATATTGTCTGTGGTCCATTGTGGCATCAACTCTGTGGAGTGGGACCACAGTCGCAGTATGCCATTCCTTGGGTACATATCCTGTGGTAACTCCGATATTGAACAGTGATGTAATGTGAGGGTTGCGTTTGTCATGATGCTTGTGTATGATGCAGGCTGGGACACCATCTGGTCACATTGATACTGTGATGTAAGCTGTGGGGAGGGCAGCACTCACCTGTTACTGTGTGATGTCAGGGAGGTTATACTCTGTTGGGATGGATAGTTACTCCTTAGGGGGGATGAGTGGGAGACATCTGCACTGAACCTGTTTGCCAGGATCTAGGCAATGCCAGTGGGTTCAAGGTAGGTTTAGTCAGTATGCAGTAACTCACAGCATATCAATGAGTGTCCACCCAGGTTCCTGACATAACTGAAGAAGGCCGTGTGATAGTCCTAAGTATCAGGTGCAATTGTCTGGTAGAAGCGGCCCTTAGAAAAGTCCATGAGTGATTGTAGCTGTCTGCTAGTACAGATCACAGATGCCTTGCCAGTCTGGGATTGTAATCTATCATGTAGTAGCGTCCTCCTGATGTTGTACAGCTTATTAATAGCTGGGGTCTACCAGACAGGTCCCCTGCCATTGCTCTAGTGGGTCTTGTTGTTATTTGGGATAGCACAATCCATGCAGTCCACTAGGTGTCCATAGAATGTGTATGTAAAGGATGAAGCAGTGTGAGCCATATATGCCACTGTCTCAGGATCTCTGAAGGATACCACCTTGCTTCGGTGAAGTGAGATGTTGGCTCATGAGAAGTTCACCAAGATTACCCAGGATGGGTGTGTGGAGGGTATATGTATGTCCTGTGAGATACATGTATGTTCTGACCTTACCAATGAGGGGTATATCGCTGGTGTGGAACATAGAGTCCCCATGTTGGTGATGAGCAGGTCCAATATGTATTCCCCCTTGTGGCTGTGCTGACTGGTTGTGCCAAAGCATATGAGTCCACAAATTGTAGTGACTGTTGGGTGAGGTTGTCGGGGCTTGAGTAGTATCCCCAGTCGATATGTGTGTATATGAAGTCACACAATATAATGGTGTCTGTGGAGACCTTCATATTCTCCATAGTTCCCACAAAAGCCGAGTGTGGTTCCTGAGTTTGGGAATGTGTTCTGCAGCAGACAACAAACTGAAAGGCAGTATTGCACAATGGTAGTTGTGTATGTATGGTCTGTGATGCTTTGTGCAGTGCTACTAACCTGGGGGTGTGTGTATCTGTGATGTATATGGATACTCCCCCTAGTTGTGTTGTCTGTTCCAAGTCTTGTTGTCAGACAGCATGGTATGAAACATAACCTGGTAGTGCTGGTGTGTATAAGCGAGCCTGAACTAGGTGTCTGTCAGTGCACAGATATTGCTCTCCTCCATACTGAGGAGAGTCCTGAGTGGCCACAATATGAGGTTAACACAACTGTTGTTAAGCAGCATTACCCTTAGTTTCATTTAACCTGTAATGTCTATGGAAGTGGGTTTGTCTTCTGAGCCCTGCTTAAAAAAGGCACTCTGGTGGTAGCAAGAGCCTTAGCCAGCATACCAAAGTCCAAGGGTGACAGGTGCAAGCTGTCCATAGTGAAGCTACGTGGCATGTTGAGGATGTCACCATACACTGACAGACACTGTATCCCTTAGGAATGAAACAAATGTGTTAGCCAACTGTTAAATGTGATATGTGTGTCCGTATACTGTGACATCATAATTGGTGGGTGTAAGATGCTAGACAAGGTCAGGGTCATACTGGCCTGGACTACATGATCAGAGTGTACCTCCATGTATCATGTCATGTGGTCCAGGGAGTAACGTCTGAGGTTACACACAGCAGCATGGACAATGATGGTGCCAGTCTTGTAAGGGGGCTATATGACACACAGATGTGGTCACAGTAATGGGTGGGGGTCATCACCACTGGTTAGTGTTATAGTGTAGCACCGGAAGGATCCAGTTGATACTGGGTTCCCTACTACTGTGTGTCATTTGTCAGGACATCATCCAATGATTGCTTATAGTCATGCTGTTGAGGTTGTGTATACTACCAGACTGCAAATCATTGACTGATATTAACGGTATCACCCGCAGCATAGTGTCAACCCATGTCATACACATGTCTACCCATGTTAGTACATAACTGTAGTAGAATGCATACTGGCCATTGAAAGATGCAATGGGATGTTAATAATGTGTACAACAGGGTATGCCACACATCCCATGTGTCCACTATGCACGTACATCCAGACAGTGTGCACCCACCATGTTCACAGATGTACACTTGCTAATCTGTACTGCACACATCACACACGTACTGTCCACTCGCTAACACATGCTGGCAACACATCAAACATCATCCAAGTGGCACATGGGTGGATAATACATACTCAGACCTAACAGTGGTGTAAACAATGCTACATTGACAATCAGAGCTTTGATGCATAATGTCTGCTCAGATATACCTACAAGGATGTAGTTAGACTTCCTTGTTGACAACTCGCTATTATTGCTACACTGCTATAGTGTCACCCTGTGCACCAGCACAATGTTAGCCTGTCCCTCCATTGATAATGCAGATGACAGGAGGTGGCACAGGTATCATCATATGCACAGGGCATTTTTTTGTTTGCCAGAGCCTGACATTGACCCATCCAATCGACATGTCTGTGTGTGTGAGTGTGTGTGTGTGTGTGTGTGTGTGTGTGTGTGTGTGTGTGTGTGTGTGTGTGTGTGGGACAGCAGTACAGCATGGGCCAATGTTGATGTAATGTGTGTGTATGTGTGAGCCCTAGTTGTTTGCTTAATGTGTGTGTGTCTGCATGCACACAGCTCCACCATGTGGCTGCCATATACGGTGGTTTGTGGGACAGCCACAGACTGCACCTGCTTGGCTGTACAGATCACTGTCTCTGGCCACTGACACAGTACATGTGCCAGGCAGGGGTGTTAAAGACGGTATCGGGTACCAACCCTGACTGGGTACTGTCATCAGAGGCAGATGTATGACGACTGGCCCCATGTCCCTGCTGGGACTGGCCAGAGCCAAATGCACATGGTCTACAGAGACAGACAATGGACAGGCCAGCCTGGGGCTGGGGCTGGTACTGCCACTACAGGAGCGGCTGTAAGCTGTGGGCCATCCGCGACCACTGCCAGCTGTTGCTGTTGCTGGCATGCGTCAGCATCGCCGTCGCAACCGTCCCGCACGGTCCTGGCTTGAGGAAGACATGTTGTAGAGGGCATCTATTGTCTCCCCCCAAATTCTATCATTGACCTCGGTGTATGTCCGGATGGCACCGGCAAGGTCACGGATGCTGTCATTGATAGCAGTGTTATGTGCCCTCTGTGCCCTAAGTCCCTGCCTGGTGTACCGTTCCATACGTGCCTGAGCCTGCATTACAGCCCAGAACATAGTAGTTGTCGTAAGACCTGTGAGGGCACGCCTGCCAGGGGCAATATGTCCAGTGTTGCTCCCCCGAGAACCCCAGGACCTCCGCCTATGTGGTACCATTCCGGGTCTACGGCTATGGCTGCTGTGAGGGGATGCACGTGCCATGGGTACCACACTCTCCTGGTCAATGTCAACTGTATGCTGTCCCTCCCCTATGGCCATTGGTGGTGAGGGATGTAATGGCAGTATGAGTGTGCATATAGATGGGGTTGAATGATGTGTACTGTCGACTGGTGGACCAACGACAGACCCTGTTAAATCTCCCTGTGCCAAAATACATGTGTCATCATCACCACTATCCGTGGCAGTGGCTTCAGGTCGCCTGCTGCTTTCGCCAAGCCCTACCTCAGCACCTGTGAGAGGAAGACAGGAGACACATGTTGCAGTCTGCACATGCACACATGCACACATGCACACATGAACACATGCACACATGCACACAAGCACACATGCACACAGGAACACAAGAACACATGCACACTTGTCACTACAGCAGATACACACACACAACAGAAATCCAAATCATACTCAATACTGGTTGAAGGTGGGTGACAGTATCACAAGGCAAACAGTCACGCACACATGTCAGCATGCAGAATAAGTGTTGATCAAGTCCATGCAGTGTGAGTGTAGACAGCCATAGTTAATGACAGTGTACATGACTGTGGTGCATGTGTGTACATGTTCAGTGATTGCCTACACTCTGGAACACAATGTGTACAAGGACACAACATTTCTGTGCAAGTATTATAAGCTCTGCAATGTCCTGTGCACCATCACACACAGGTATACATACCATGGCTGCATGTGTTATCTGTGTGTCACATGGATTTCCATGTCTGATTGCAGTGTCTGTGTCTGTAGCAGATAATTGTGGACACAGGTGTAGCACATGCATGCTATGTACACACACGGGATGAGTGGTGCATGTATATGTGCTGGGATACCAATCCTGGACATGGCCATTGTAACAGTATGGGGTGTAGTACCATTAGCCATCATCATCATGCATCATGTGGTCACTCAAGGCCACTAAAGTGTGCTAGACCACCGCCTAGCATGATGTACCTGAACCACAGTGCCGTGGCTAAGTTCACAATTACACAGCCACGTTGCACAAAGGTGTGTGAGGTGTCCAATAGGGAGCATTGCCTAACATGACTGTGTTATGTGTTGAGGAGTGTTGCACAGCCCCATGCTAGGCCCCTACCCCTCAGGTATGGTATGTGTGGTGTGTGGATGACATGTGGAATACTGAAGTGTGACCTGGCAGCAGGTGTCCAGTTACACTATGTGTAGCATGTTGAGGTGTACTGCGTATGACAAGCGTGTTATGTTGTGTACATGTGTGTCAACTATGCCTATCCAATGTGAAGTACAGTGTTGCCTCATTTGTGTCTGATGCTCTGTGCATTGCATGTGATTGAGGCAGCTACTGACATTACTGAGATGTTTCACGTCTCACAGCAAACATGGACAGCATGCATTTTGCGTAGGTGTGTTATGTGTACATGGTCTACACCTCACCTATGACATACAGAGTTCAATACCAAGTTTAAAGCATTAACACACTCACCATTATGTAACGTCTGCCCTGCTGTCACACCAGAGGGACCTGTAAGAATATGACACAGTTTGTCAGTGGCCACAACTGTGGCATTGCTACTGTGAGTGTGCTAAACTACAGTAGAACAACAGGCATAGGTGTACAGATACTATTCAAATTATCAGTATTGCACACAATAGGCAGCACAACTGCTAAACACAGTACACATCTCACACATGCATAATCTAACAATACAGGTAACAGTAGTCTACAACTAGGGCATGTTACCTGCACGCTCCATGACACTATGCTGGGTGGCTCCGGCCTCCATGATGACACATGTGTGATGCTTTTGTTGCTGTAGGCCAGGAGCCACCACACTTAGCAGCAGTTCCTCCACTCTGGTGAGGGGGGGATGTATGGCCACCCCACCACATGTGGCAAGCTGTTGTCTGTGGATATCAGATGCATGCCGCCGGACATGTCTAATTAAATCACTGCAGTGATGGTGTACCTGCTCATATGTCCGGTTATGCATGCCTATGTCATTTACCCGACGAACAAGTTCTTGCCACACTGCAGTACGCTCCTGCTGGAGCTGGCTGGCCCTTGAAAACAGCAGAGTATAGTGCTGAACCAGGCTGTGGTGGATTTCCTGTTCCTCTTCAGTTATGTAGCAGGGGTTCCTGTGATGAGCCATAAGCCTGGAAGACAAGTAAACGATATGTGTGAGCAAGTCATGTGGCACACTTAACATTATACAGTACAGATATCAGTTAACTGCCATATATAGCATCTGTTCATCTGTCAGGGGATACACACATTCAATACCATATATCAGTGCTCAGCCCACAACTGGCTGACAGTGCCTGCCACACTCCATATGACACACCAGTATACACCAGTACTCGGCTCACTGTTTGGGATCCAGTGCACAACATTGCCAGGGGGGGTACATATCAAGCTAATGCATGCAGAAATATGTCATCCATTGCAATGAATGTGAAGTACAGTTACAGTATAACCAGTAACCCACCCTAGTCATTGATGCCATACCCCTACCTAACATATGTGCACAGTTGTTAATATAGCTGGCATACTGCTGTAACAGAGTATACATGTTGCTAGGTACACATGCAAACCCTGCATCACACATGTGATTGTGGACATGGCACAGGCATCATTACACACACATCAGACATTCATACAACACACAAATGTAAGCTAACACAGATGAGCATTTGCTATGTACCTTACAGTACTGTGTGCCCCTACTTACAGATACCTATGCCTGAGGAATGTAATCTGTGCAGACTGCAGGAAACACACAAGACAATGTTACCAGGGAATGTGAACGTACACCATACTGTGCTGTTTAGGCCTACAGCTTCAGGTGGTACAACAGTTCAAATGTCGGCTGGATTCACCAGCAGTACCACTTACTGAGAATACATGTATTGCTTCAGCCTATTATGGAACACCACAGTCATATACAAGGAACTACGTCACACCATATACCATCCTACTATGTCTGCATCCCAATAACTGACACATCTTTCTCTGGCCTCACACTTAGGGCACGAACGACCATGACAGAAACAACCTCACACCTAGCTATCACACCATCACAGACCTTGCACACATTCACTGTCACACTCATTCCACCTCATATAGCAGGTATTGCACTGTGTACATGTCTTTGTGCATTGTGTCATAAGTAGGTAATACACTATTGTCCCTGGGGCCTACAGCAGCCTAGCCATATGCTACCCTGGCCTGTGACACACATGTAATTAGATTTCACTTCCTCCTGTCAACCGGATACACAGAGGTGATTCCCAGGAAGTGTTACCTATACCCCAGACAATCATCAGGGGTATGTCTGACATCTGCTACTAAGGAGCCTTGTTTGTTCATGCTGGGTGGTTTACTCCAGAGTATGGCATATTTGCCAATAGGAGCCTATCCCTCCAGCATGTGCTGTTTAGTGAGGTTGCAGGGACTAGGGACCTAGACTGTGTAGCCTGGTGGGATTGTGAGGTGTTGACATGGTTGTCTGACTGCTATGGGTGTGGCATACCTCTGTATGTTTGGCAGAGGTAACCTCTGGGTGGCCGGAATACAACGCACTGTAGCTGTGGTTATGTGAGTCAGTCTGCATAGGGTATGTGTTTCAGGGCAGTATTACCCTTTGTGAGGTATGTCTGTGGCCTTTCCACTTGCTGTAGTTGTCATGTGAGGTACATACCACATGGGGCATTGTGATGAGTACAGGGGAACACTGACCTATATTTCTGTACATGTCACATCGTTTGTGATTACACGTACCACGTAGACAGATTACAAGACTAGTGTGGCACTGTGAATATCAAAGGGGAGGCTACTGTCCACCTGTGTCCCATGTTCCCTTCTGACACCTTCAGTGTTAGTCAGGCAACCACCTATCTGGTAGTTAGTGGGTAAAGTGTTTTGGAATGGGGTATGGCACTGCAGTATCAACACTGGTGTTCAGTCCATGCCTTGTTCACCAGGCACCTGTGTCTCCCTCTCTCACTACATACATATATATTTATATATCACTCTATATATACATATCTATATATATTAAGAACTCCAATGCAGTTCCAAGGTGTAGCCAGCCAAGAGAACCAGCAGAAAATGAGCAGAAGTGAATTAATATCCCAGAACTTCTTTATTGATAACGTATATAAAACATAAATAACAACCACTTAGCGCTTTCACCTAAAAACAGGCATCATCAGAGTGGTAAAACCAAATACTAAAACAACTATTATAAATAAATTTTAAAAAAATCCCGCCCTAAAAACCAACCTATCAGGAAAGGTGTATTAATAAACAAAGTAAATTAAACACCACAAAAAAGAAAGGAAACAAAACCTTTGTAAACTTTTTAAAAAAAATAGTTAAAATTGTGAAACTGGTTTTGAAAACAACTCTAGAATAAAAACAACCTGTGTAATAAAATAACTTAAATTAATAACGTGTCAACACATTCAACTCTAAGAATCATTAAAAAGTTTTTTCTAACTTAGTTCAATTTGTTTTCAAATAAAAAAGAGATCTATATTTTAGAATACTAGACATGGAAATATATTCATTAATACCTGGGGGTCTAGAGGCATCATATTTTCAGATCACTACCCAGCTTATTAACCTTTTTTGAGAAAAAGGTTTGGACATTAATGTCTCTACGCCTGATACTCGTGTGCATGAACCTTTACTTACTGATTCTCAAGCTGAACTATACACGCTGCATACCCCGCCAGCTTCCAGTGAGCAGCGAGCACCTACTTTTGCAGCAAATACTAGTTCTACGAATTTGACCAACAACAGACTTCCCAACACTGCTATCTCAACATCGATTAACCCTAATCAGACTAATTCAAATCAGAACAATGGTGGACTCGATGCTTTTCTAAAACATTTATCCACTCAATGGCATGCTGATGTGAGGTGCACATCGGGTACAGGTACCTTTAAATCACAGTTATCTAACTTTGAAGTTAAGCTAAAGAAGTTTAAATCTTTACAAATGGATAATGCTTTTTTGGCAAGATCCATTGAGTTAAAACAAGTGCCGAAAGGCTTAAGAATATTTAAGTTACCTAATGGTTTCTTTGCTGGTACTGATGGATTTAACGAGTTGCTTGAATTTTTTGATCGAACGGGACTTGAGCTGATGAGTATTATCATTCGTAACAACAATAAAATGTTAGACTCTTTAAAGACTGAATTAGGGCAAATCAACAGCAATATTACTAGAGACTTGTTGTTTGAACCCCACAAGCAACAATATGACAATATTTTACATAACATTGACAATTTTGTGAGCAAGGGGTTAGATAGTAAGTCTTTCAAGCTTAACAGAGATACACATGACTGTGCTAACCACAAGGTCTACTCTCATTTTAGAGACTATAAAAGGGTATATAATTCTAATACCTTGGGCAGTGGGGGTCTCCCATATGAACCACCTGAGAGTGCAGCGATATTGCCCAAGACCATATAACTAATGGACATAATAATCATGATTTTGTGACCGATACAGATGTTTTTGAAGAAAATGGGGATTTTTTAGACCCTCCCCCACTGAGGCGCTCAGAACGTATTCGAGAGCGCAACCAAATCCTCAGAGGGCAACCCTCATGGAGAGGACAACCACAGAGGTCGTACAACAACAGGAGGAGGTGGTCCCATTCCAACTACAGACCCTAGTTAACTTCAAAAGTTTTGACATTAATTCTTTCGACTTCAACACAGAGAATGACACTTGTCACAATACACTTGGACTTACTCCTTATCGGACTAGTTCAACATCCAACAAATCCTCTCAACAAGTTTTGGTTTGTCACAACCTGATGGACCCTCACACAACTATTTTGTTACAGGACCAATTACTTAACACTGGTTCTGTTGATAAGTTTTCTTTTGGGTTTGATTCTCACTTCACACCCAAAAATATAACTATTTACAACAATGATTTTTCTTGTGGTAGCTTCAATTTTGATACTAAATTGATTTGTAATATGGTGAAATTCAACAATGTATGTTTATATAATTTCACTGATTTGGTGTTGACTGACAACTACTTGTCTTTGTTTGGAAACGGATTTACTTTTGTTCCTAGGTTCAAGAATGAAGTGGCTAGACTTTTGGTTAATCTTAGGTTGTATACTAGGCAGTTGAATTTGCAAATGTATTTTTCTAAGAATCACAATATGGTGAATCAATATGCAATAGGGCCAAAAAGAAAAAGTACCTTTATTCCCCCAGCCCACCCATGTATACAAATTTTTGAGTCTATGTGTGAGTCTCAGATTAGAAGGTTGGGTAAAACAAAAATTCATGAAAATGACAATTTGACTACTGGTGAATGTTTTTGTTTACGTGAATTGACATCTTCTAACCAATTTAGGGTTATGAAACCGGACAAGGGTGGGGGAGTCATCATTATGCTGTCCACCGACTATTCCAACAGAATGTCCAGCCTATTAAATGACACTAACACTTATATTAGAGTATCACAAAATAAGATGTACATGGCTTACTCAAAAATTGACTGGCTACTGTATGAATGGCTTATGGACGGTGTGATAGACAATGATAAACACCATTATTTACAGGTCGACGCTCCAGTGACCCCCTTATTTTTGGCATTCCAAAGATTCATAAGAGCCAAAATGACCCCCCTTTTCGTTCTATTGTCTCGGCTAAAGGTTCTAAAACTGAAGCCATGGCTTCCTTTGTGGATTTTTACTGTAAGAACATTGTCAACTATTTTCCACACATATTACGTGACTCGTGGCATTGTTTAGCAGTCATTAGACAACAACATTTTTCCGAGCCCTTTAGCATGGTTACTATAGATGTCATTAACCTTTTTTCTGTGATACCACAGTCAGAAGGTCTTGACTTATTTAGAACTTGCCTTGAGAACAGTGGAGTTTTGCACACTGTTAAGCGAGCACTTCTTGTTGACCTTATGAAACTCATCCTATCTAATAATTTTTTGTCATTTGAAGGAGAACTCTACAAACAGGTCACAGGTGTAGCTATGGGGGCAAAATGTGTGCCAATTTACGCTAATTTAGTGTTGGCATAATGGGAAGTAGAGAAAGTTTTTCCTTCAATTTTTATGCAAAATTTGGCACTATATCTTAGATACTTTGATGACGTGTTGCTTTTTTGGAGAGGGACAACTGATGTTTGAGCTGCACAAGTTTTTATGTTGGGAAGACTATTAGAAAACTAAGACTAAGAATTCTTGAACATGTGAGAGACATTAAGAATAAAAGGACGACTAATGCTATATATATGCATAGTTTGACCTGCGTCAATTTTAAGAAGTTCTTATTTTTTATTATTGACAGAATACCTGACAATGATAGAGGGGGTGATTACAAGATTTTGTTAGAAGTTAGAGAAACTATGTGGCAACTAAGATTAGATGCCTCTAGACCCCCAGGTATTAATGAAAATATTTATAGGTCTAGTATTCAAAAATATAGATCTCTTTTTATTTGAAAACTAATTGAACTAAGTTAGAAAAAACTTTTTAATGATTTTTAGAGTTGAATGTGTTGACACATATTATTAATTTAAGTTATTTTATTACACAGGTTGTTTTGATTCTAGAGTTGTTTTCAAAACCAGTTTCACAATTTTAACTATTTTTTTAAAAAAAGTTTACAAAGGTTTTTTGTTTCCTTTCTTTTTTGTGGTGTTTAATTTACTTTGTTTATTAATACACCTTTCCTGATAGGTTGGTTTTTAGGGCGCGATTTTTTGAAATTTATTTATAGGAGTTGTTTCAGTATTTGGTTTTACCACTCTGATGATGCCTGTTTTTAGGTGAAAGCGCTAAGTGGTTGTTATTTATGTTTTATATACGTTATCAATAAAGAAGATCTGGGATATTAATTCACTTCTGCTCATTTTCTGCTGGTTCTCTTGGCTGGCTACACCTTGGAACTGCATTGGAGTTCTTTACTGGTTTGTTTTTTTTAAGTGGTGATATCTATATATATATCTATATATATATATATATATATATATATATATATATATATATATATATATATATATATATATATATATATATATATATATATATATATATATATATATATATATATATATATATATATATCCATAGATATCCATATATATCCGTATATAGCTATATATCTCTCTATATATCTATATATGTATATATCTATATATCTACATATCTACATATCTATATATGTATATATATATATATATATATATATATATATATATATATATATATACATATATATATATATATATATATATATATATATATATATATATATATATATATATATATATATATATATATATATATATATATATATATATATATATATGTATATATATATAGATATATGTATGTATATATGTGTGTGTATATATATATATATATATATATATATATATATATATATATATATATATATATATATATATATATATATATATATATATATATATATATATATATATATATATATATATATATATATATATATATATATATATATATATATATATATATATATATATATATATATATATATATACATACACATACTTGTTAACAGCCACTGCTGTACATATACATGCACATATATGCAGATATACTGCCCACCTTTCATGGTGGGAATATCAATTATGGAACAGTTGTGAGACATACAATTATGTAATAATATTGCACAGTGTTGTGCAGAATGCATTTCACTGTCCTCAGGCCATATAGCCGTAGCTGACCTCACTGGCTGTATCTCAGTTCCACAGCATTTAACCGCCACATGACATATACCTGCACTGCTTGCTGTTTTCAATGGCACACACTACAAACTACATAGATATGTGCACATAGCAACCTTCAAATACATATATAAGTCCAGCCTTCACTAACAGTTGCAGTATGTCCCTTGCCCTATGCACATCTGCATATACATATAGATACGGACTGCTACCACATAAGGAGTGTTCACAGAATGTTGAGTACCCTTCAGACATATCATTCGGGTGCCAGCAAATACATCTGTGTTATATACCTTACTTTTGTATTTCTCACCTCAGTCTGTTGTACCTGTTGATGTTTTTTTTTTTTTTATTTGTTTAGGTTGGTGTCTTCCACCGTCTCTGTTTGTTTTATTTGTTGTTTTGGTTGTTTGGTGTCTCCAACCACCTCTGTTTTTTTTTTTGTTTGGGTTGGTCTCTCCAACTGTTTGTCTGTCTGTCTGTCTGTCTGTCTCTCTCGCTCACTCGCTCGCTCTCTCTCTCCAGTTGCTGCAATGATATTATTGCATGTGTGGACAGCAAGTACAGGCTACTTTTGTAGGTATCTGCACATGTGCATGTGATGGCCTCTGCACCAATTGGTGCCCACCATTTAGTAATTGCATGCAGCCTGCTGTGTGGTAATTGCAGTTCTCACTGTGATTTCAGGACACTGCTATAAAATGATAGGTTAGATAGGCATAGGCCTTTCAGTTTTGCAAAGTGGGGACCATGCTTGTTTGCTGTGGACACTGTTGTGTAGTCAGAAGGTTGGTATATGTCTCATATCTGTAGCTGGATTGTAGACAGTGAAATGCATGTTGTACTGAAACCTGACTGTTGCTTCTTCAAGTACACTCTTCTCAGTGTGTAAGTTTACTCACACCTCCTAATGCTAACACTAGATACATGGGAGTATGTACTTTCTTTTGGAATTAGGGAATTAACTGGCATACAACAATAGTTATTGCAATGTATTCCTATGGCTTTCCTATTTTCACTTTACATTCAGTCCTTGTAATGCATGTTATATTTCTTTATTGCAATGTATTCCTATGGCTTTCCTATTTTTCCTTTACATTCAGTCCTTGTAATGCATGTCATATTTCTTTATTGCAATGTATTCCTATGGCTTTCCTATTTTCCCTTTACATGCACTCCTTGTAATGCATGTTATATTTCTTTCAGCACCAACTTTTTGTGTGTTTGCTGTGGCTTAGTGGTACATCATGCAGACTGGTGAGTCCAAGGTGTGGGGTTTGAGACTGACAAGGGTATTTTATTTTGCTGCTGAGCAATACAAGGGCCTTGTCATACAGAGTGACAAAAGCACTTTTAAGCAGTTGTAAACGAGTTGGTCCGGGTTTGCGCGATGCTTAGCGATGCTAAGCGACGCTTAGCGATGCTAAGCAATGCTTAGCTTAGCTTATTGTATTTTAGCAATACTAAGCTAAGCTTAGCTTAGCTTATTTTATGTTAGCAATAGTAAGCTAAGCTTGGCGGAGCTTATCTATCTTAGCAATGCTAAGCTAGGCACACACATGCGCACACTGGTGCAAACCCGCTGACTACTGTTTACAAGTGCTCACTCCCGCTAACCCCCATGCTCATGTCTTTGACAGAAAAGTAAATGGGGAGATAGGACTGTGGTGATAAAGGGTGCTCAAAGAGGGGCAGACAGTAGGGAAACTAGCTTGGGATGTACACGATGGGTGTGGAGAAGGTCCATAGCTGCCCATTTCTTTACCAGCAACAGCTGTGCATATGCAATACATTAGGTGGGATATTTGAAACCTTCCACCCCTGAAAGAGTGGTGAGGACATCTAAGTATGTTGTACTACCAATTATGAATATCAGGCACATGCACTGTTTGTGAACAGCTATACTGTCATTAGTACGTTACTCACATCTGAACATTTTGTGGTTTGTATTGGCATTAGCACAGTCTGCTCAAGATGACTGGACATATTTCTGTACTGTGTATGCCTACCTACACCCTTGGTTGTTCCTGACTACACAGGTATATAGTACCTTTGGGTAGGGGTGCAGAATTGCAGTGTACATTATTTATTATTGTGTGATGTTTATCTTGCTGAACATGCAGAGTTGCTGTGTACCTGTAAGTCTATGAAGGTTTGTAGTCTGTTGAGTAGCTCCCACCTGTGGACATATCCAGATGGTAGACAGAGGTCAACCTAGTATTCTTTGACTGTGCACCACAGCAGTCTTTTCAGCACCTGAACAAGGGCATTGTCACAGGTGGCTGCTAGCAGTACATGGCTACATCTTTTGCTATTTCTGTGTTGTACTTCTACATAAGGGCATGCTTGTGGGATTAATTCTACAGCTATTTGCAGAGTGTGTAACAGCAGACAAGCTGATATGCCTGTATGTTTCTGACTCTTCCAGGCCTCAGATACTTTCACGTATATATTTGAACAGCCTCAGGGAAAGGTACATATAACTGGGATACACCTGTGATATAGTTCTGACATTTTTCAGTTCAGACTTTGGGTGATTCAGACCATTTCTATTACTACACCTTTTCTGACGTGCAAGCGGTGTCTACTCTCACTTATTGACATTTGTTATTAAGTGAGACTCAACACTGTTCTGCCTACTCTTAGTACATTTCACAGGGAGTCAGAGGGGCACAGCTAACTTTTGTTTACTAATCAGGGTCATCACTGTAGAGCAGTCACTGTTGGGATGGTCTGGCCTGTGACCTATGCTAATATGCCAGTGTGTATCCTGCTCTGATACTGTGTGGGGTTTGTAAGCTGCTACTGTAACCTTATTCCCTACTAGCATGGCTGATTCTCTTTTCACAGTCATGTCATGCAATTCAAAAATACCTGCTGGTTAAGGCCCACAGAACAAGATTTGTGTTATGCCATTCCTATTTTCCCTTTACATTCACTCATGGTAATGCATGATAAATAGCTTTCAGCACTACATTATTGTATATCTGCTGTGGTTTAGTGGTACTTCATGCAGACTGGTGAATCCAAGGTCCTGGGTTCGACACTGACATGGGTATTTTTATTTTTCTCCTGAGCAATACAAGGGCCTTGTCATACAGAGTGACTAAGGCACTTTTAAGCAGTTGTAAGCGGGTTGGATTGGGTTTGTGCTATGCTTAGCAATGCTTAGCTAAGTGCACACAAGCTCACACTTGCGCACCCCCGCTAACTACTGCTTAAAAGTGCTTACTCCCGCTAACCCCGGTGCTAATTTCTTTTAAAGAAAAGAAAATGGGGAGATAGGAAAGTGGTGAAAAAAGGGGGCACAGAGAGGGACAGACAATAGGAAAACAAGCTTGGGATGTGTAGGAAGGGTGTAGGGAAGGCCTATAGCTGCCCATTTCTTTAACAGCAACAGCTGTGCATATGTTGAAAATTTGGAGTGAGTTTTGAGACCTTCCACCCCTGAGAGAGGGGTGAGGACAACATAGTTTGTTGCACTGCCAATTAGAATTATCGGTGTACATGTCCTATGGACATGTGTGCAAAATGGGAAGCTATGTATGGGGCGTAATTTTTTTTCGGGTACAGATTGCCCTTTTTTTTTTTTTTTTTTTTTTCAGGTAAGAGTAGTAAGTGAGGTAGGGGAAATAGGTATATTTGGGGAGGTAGGTTGGAGAGGTAAACAGACAAGACAAACAAGATGCATACAGGGGTGGAATTTGACACATGGGGTGGGTGAACACAATTGATGGGAAAGGTTGTTTGGAAATCGCAAGCCCATGAGCCCACAGATGGTAACAGTGGAACTGAGATCCCCACCCATGGGCAGTCACCACTGCACCTTCACAGCCCTGGGGGTGGCTGTGCTGGGGGCTGAGTAGAATGGGCAGGCTCACCCATGAGACGCGCCACTCTCACCTCAAGCAGGCGTAGGGGATCTGAGACTGAACGCTGGATCTCCCTACGCACCACAGTCCAGACCCTTCGAAGGGTGACGGGTGGCCCTTCTCCGCCCATGCTTGCATGGGGGGACAAGCCCCATCCCCTGCAGCGCTTCCACCCGAAGGTGGCACAGGACCAACGGAGGAGGGGAGTCCGGGCTGGGTACCAGAACCACTGGTGCCAGGTGCACTCGCCAACTGATGAGGGACAGGTGGGTCCGCTGGGACCGACCTTCCTATACGTTCTGTGATTCGGTGTGTTTCATTACAACAGAAACAACAGCATTCCAGATTAGTTGTAACAGCATGCAGTAATATTCCCATTAACCCAACACACCACAGTTCCAACAGTTGAACAGCAAACATAACACATGCATATATTGAACAACAGTGGTTATTGCAACCGCATGCAGGGATGATTGGTAGCAACAGGCCACCATGAAAGTGGTGTTTGAACAGGGCACATGCATCAACATGAGTGCAAATATTTTTGGAACAATAGGACATATATCCCGACAAATATTTAAGATTACACATACCCATTGAGGTGCAGAATTGTATGGTTTATGCACAAACAGTAGGGTGTAGAAAAAACCTCCATTAACATCTTATAAACACTTTTACTCTACACTACATTCCTAGTGACTGCAGGTGTATATTCCCTACATGTCTTATTACACTTGCCACCATGCATTAGGTTGTGTATTGGGTTTGGCTAGTTCAATCTATACTTGACCTATATCTCACATACTAACTGTCCAGGATGCAGATGTTACTGCTACATATTTCATGGTTGCATTTTATTTCTTTATCTACATATCTGGATGTTTTCACATGACATATTCACTTCTAATTGTACAGAACCCTGCATTTATTGAAGCGCACTTACATTTCTGGGGAACATATTTGCATGCTACTTGTGTGCCAGATTTACTTATGCATGCCAGCCAGTAACTGACTGTTGAGGACTGTATATTTACTTCACAGCTACTAGCACTTCCATCACCCACTTTAGATGGGACTGCAGAACTCTGGGTTGCCAGCACTTTCTAACACATTACTATTTGTATAATGCAAGGGTACAACAACATTTCATACTAAGTGATACAGACAGACTCTGGGTTTTAGACCTTTATTAATGACATTACACACTTTTCCACAGGCTCACTCCTTTATTTGTTTTAACGGTATATATGGCAGACATGTTCACGACATATTATACCTTTATTAATAGGTTAGCACACTCTTTTTTCAGGCTCACTCACATATTATTTTATATGACAGTGCCTGCAGAGATATTATTCCAGACATTTGTTACCTTTCTAAATCGGTTACTACACTCTTTTTCTGCCTCTCTAATGTTTTTATCTGACAGTACATGCAGAGGACTTATTCAGTCCATTTTATGGCTGTATTATTGGACTACAACACTTTCTTTCATGCTCTCTCCTATATTTTATATAACAATACATGCAGAATAATCACTAACCTGGCTGGCGGCGCAGCCTTAGCAGCCTATCTTCATAGGCTTGCTGATTCATAACATGGTCACCTGCAGCTGTAAAGTAAATGAAGGGATATTGAGACATTCCTATCCATTATACATACTCCATTTTAAATCCTTACATACTGCATTCCATGGCTGCATACTCAGTTGTGGGGCATCCCGCATCCCACGGGCCTCCTATATCCACTGGTTCAGGCGGTCCTCCTTTCATCTCTTCAGGTCTGCATGGTGGTGACGGACCTGCTCACCAGTCCGGGGAACACCTGTGGCACTGGTGAAGTCACGAGCTAACCGGTTCCAAGCCTCTGCCTTGTACTCCGTCCCTTGGAACTGGCCCTGCAGGAGTCTTGCCTTGTGACAGTGGACTAGGAGCCAAACCATGTATTTGGACTCCTCGGTGCCCCATCTCTGCACTCGGAAGCGCACTCCCTCTCCAGCACCAGACATTCTGACCGCAGATGTGAGCTACAATCAGTTATGGCGTGTATTCCTGCCTGTGGGGCTTAAATATGCCGCATTTCCCGCACTTTTTTGTGATTGGCCATTTTGTCAAATTCTCGGCTGACTGCAGACCTGCTTAGTAATGGTTAAACTACCATTCCTAGGTTTATGTATATTAATAGTGGCTTCTCCCCCTATGTTGTCATGGCTTAGTGGTTCTGTACTTTGATTATGATGCAAAGGGTCCTGGGTTCAAACCTTGTCATTTTTTTATTTTAATATTGTCTAGACAGGCTAGGGGGTGTGGCTGCGTTTAAGCAACTTAGCTCTACGTTGCTCCCCTGTGCCCTGGTTGGCACGGCACGCACGTCCACTCAAACACATTGCGCTGGGTAAAGCGTTTTTAAATGTTGGGCAACTCTATTGCGCTGGGTAAAGCGCTATTATACTATGGGCAACTCTGTTTCACTCGGTGAAGTGCTATTAAACTATGGGCAACTCTGTTTATCTGGATAAAGTGCTATTAAACTATGGGCACCTCTGTTTAGATGGGTACAGCGCTATTAAACTATGGACACCTGTGTTTAGCTGTGTAAAACGTTGCTTAACGGCAGGCTATTATATATCTGGGTCTTTTAAAATATATATATTTTGTTCGCTGATACATTGGCCATGTCACTGCTTTTAATAAACTTTTGATCATATTTGTCTGGTATTATTTCAAATACTGATTTAAAACATAAATAAGAAGGGGAGTGGTGGGACTCGAACTGTGAATGCCTTCTCTTTGTGCATACGCTCTACCATTACGCTATTGCTATTTGGATTAATTTGCATAAGTAGTTCTTATATGCTCTTCAATTTCACAATTGCTAACTGTGGTTAAGCAATGGGCACACCCACACAAACAAGCGCAAATATGGGCAGCTATATCGTGGATTTAAAAAAAAATTATTTTTTTCCGTTTTATAACTCTGATGGGGGGTTACAGTGTCAGGGAGTGTGGTGTTGAGTGCAAGTACATTTGAGCGGACTCGCTCTTGTCTGTTGACATTATGCTTTTTAAAACCTTGCAGGGGCGTGGACTTTTAGACTGCTCGGCAGTCGGACACGCCCCCTGCTTGCCTACTCAGTCCGTGTAAGAGTTACGGATGAGTCAGCGTGCCCTCAGGAATATGCATGGCACACTGACGTCATACCATTCAACTGCAGCCTCCGAGTAAGACATATTAAGTCTTACACAGAGGTTTCCTGAATCCGGCCATATACAAATACCGCACCAAACTCAAGCAGATATAAAGCAGAAGCTCCACACAAAGGTGGAACAAGCTAGAATGGCTAATGCGATGGAAGGGGAAGACAGAGGAGTAAGAGAGGAGACTGAGTGAGTAATATACATGGTAGTGAGAGGAAGTTTGGTGTACGTCAGTTGGATATGTACTTCGAGTTGAAATGAAGTGAGGTAGTTAAGCATGTTATAACAGTCTGAGAGATTGCGTGAGGAGGGAAGGGGAAGGGGAAGGTAAAAGATGAGCCACAGCCTGCAGAGGAAGGAATTCAATGATCAGACGGTGTGAGGCATGGTGGCTAGGGGAAGGGAGAGGAAGGGGAGGTAAAAGGAGGGTTACTAATTGGGAGGGGTGCATGGGCATAACCAGAGACTTTTTAAGTGAGTTTTTAGTGCAGTCTTGAAGTGATTGCAAGAAGGTAGTGTGGTTATAGAGAGGGGGGGGGTTGTTCTATAATCTGCATATAATGCAGGAGAATAGTGCTTCTCCTGCTGAGTTCTTGGGTTTGGTCACTAGAAGTAGATTTTTGCTGCTGGAGCATAGAGGTCTGGTGGAGAAGTAGGGCAGGAGAAGGTTTTGAAGGGATAGGACTTTAAGATGATGGTTTACTAATGTGTGGGCAAGGAAGGGTTGATTCAGGTGAAGAAGTTGAGGGAGTTCAAGCCAGTCAAGATTTTAAGTGAGATACAGTGGTGGCGGCAATAAGATGCACCAGTGGCAAACTTAGTAATTTTATTGTAGCAAGCCTTGAGCTTGTTTAGGTCTGTTTATCTAAGGTAGGTAAGTATAGGAGAGGCGTAGAGTAAAGTGGGGATTAAGTGGGAATTGGCAGCAGAAATTCTGGCTGTCTTGTTGAGGAATTATTTCTGTACAATGCACCTAGTTTTTTGTGAACTTTTTTATGGTAAGAAAAATGTGAGTGTCAAATCTGAGATTGTTATCAGTCTCAGCACCGAGTAGTTTGGTGTTTTCTGTTGTGGAGATGACAGTATTGTCTTTGGCTAGAATATTAAAGTGGGGGATAATTGGGTTAGATTTACTGGGTTGGATGATAAGGAGTTTAGTCTTGCTCAGGTTGAGCAATAAATGGGCATTAGATAGCCAGTTTCCTACAGATGAAAAGGCTTCCTGTGTGATATTGTAAAGTTCAGGTATACCTGGGGATGAGCAGATGAGGGTGGAGTCATCTACATACTGTATAAGAGAAGCAGGCTTGGTGGCTGTGAATAGATCATTGGTGAAGATTGAGGAATAGTAGGGGACCAAGGATGGAGCCCTGGGGAACACTGTCTGTTACATTAAGTCGATGAGATAGGTCATTATACCAGACAACTGATTGTTGGCGACCAGTTAGATAGCTGTGAAACCAATCAGTAGCTGATTGGGAAAAGGATAGGTTAGTGAGAACAGAGATTAGTAGTTTGTGTGAGATCATGTCAAAAGCCTTGGATAGATCCAGAAATATAGCAGAGGAGAACAAGCCATTATTTTTATGATGAAGGATAGCATTAGTAAAAGAGAGCAAGGTAGTAGTAGTGCTGTAGTATGGCCTGAAGCCATGCTAGGTGCTGGAGAGGAGTTTAATAGCTAAGAGGAAGTATACGATGTGAAAATGGATGCATTTCTCAAGTATCTTGGAATGTGGAGAAAGGATGGCTATGGGGCAGTAATTGGAAAGTTCAGTGTAGGAGCCACCTTTATGGAGGGGAATGATGTGGGATATTTTCCACAGTGTGTTCTGATAAGAAAGCAATTAATTAAGATAGAGACTGGATATGCTAGGGCTTCTGCTGTTATTTTTAGGTATCTTTAGGTATTCAGAGGGGAGATTGTCAGCTACAAGTTTTGCAGGCTTAAGTTTCAATATAAGTTTTTCTATATAGGAGGTAGATACTGACGAAAAAGAAAAGACTGAAAGACTGTGGGCAGAGTATTTGGTTTTGATGTAGGGAGGGTGGGTAGACGGTTGTGTTGTTTAGACAAAGACAAAATGGTTTCAGTAAAGTGTTTATTGAATGAGTCAGCAATACTGCTGCAGGAAGGGGGAGTGGTAGGTGGGGGTGTCTACTTTACCTGGATGGAGAATGGAGTTTATTGTGGACCAGAACTGCTTAGGGTTGTAATGGGAGGAGTTTAGGTCTGACTGATAATATTGGGTTTTATCTTCTTTTATTTGCTTTTTAACTTTGTTGCGCAACTCTAGGAATGACTGTCTAGAGAAGGGTTTATTTGTTAAGCGCCAGTGCTCCCAGGCCTTATCTCTGATTTTTATTAGTGCCCTGATGCTTTTTTGTAGCCCAGGGGAGTACTGTGGTTTGACTCTGGCATTTCTTATGGGGGCATGTGTGTTTAGGAAGGTGCTATTGAAGAGGTGGATGGCTTTATCCAGACTGAGGTACTTTAGTGGTGTCTAATCACATTTTTAAAGGGATGAGATAAAGGAGAGATGGTTAAAGTTTACCCTATTTCAGATTTGCCTATAGATGATGGGTTTAGCACAATTTAAGTGGGGTCTCAGAACAAATGTTGGAGTGTGGTCACTGAGGCTGTCTGGTAGACAGCCAGCTAAGTATGAGTGAGGGTCTTTATTGACTAATATCCAGTTTAGAGTAATAGGTTTGTTAGATTTTTAATTTATCCGGGTAGATGACTGTATTAGGTGAGAGAAATCATGATGGTTTAGGTGCTGGGCTGGATGATTGTTAATGCAAGATAGCCAGTTGATATTAAAATCACCTAGAATTATGGTTTCCTGGAGTAGGGATTGGTTAGTCCAGTTCAGGAGGTTTACCAGGGGTGGGATGTTTTGGCCAGGTGGGAAGTAGCATCCTACAATGTTGATTGTTTTATTTTGGTTTAGTTTGAGGTTGGCATATAGGATTTCTTCATTTCTAATGTGGGGGGCAGATGTGGATCACAAGGTAAGTATCTGATTACTTATCAGTTAGCAGAATTAAACTGCTGATGAACACTTGTGCCCTGATGGGAGCCTAGTAATTTAAAGATGGCTCCATAAACAGCAGGAATCTAATATAAACTTAGTATTGAGGTTGGGGGGGGTAGCAAAAATGGTGTGAACCAGGTGCAATGCAAATAAACCAGCCAAACCAGCAAGGCAAGCAGTGGAAAACTATCAGTGAAGGCCTCAGAAGGGGTGAGTAATAATACTAATTCTACCTGTAAAGTGAAGGAGAGAAGAGACAGCAAAATTTAATAAGGTTGGGAGTGTGTATTCACATTGACTTGCCTATTAGTAGCCAGTTTGTGTGCAGATTAGAGTAGGGAGATACATTAGCAATGAAAGGGGATGTATAGAGATGCAAATAAACAGGTGGGGCTCAAATGATACAAAACTAAGGCAAACAGCATTGAAAGGGCTGCTTGAGGGTTAATCTTTAATCACAGAGAATAGGACAGACCTGAATTAAGTGTATACTGTCTAGTGGACAGTTAGGATTACTACACAAGCTGTGGGGAGGACACAAGGCTCAAATAGTCAGTGTTTTTAGCATGCTGAGAACAACTAGATTGTATGGCTGGGGTTGTAGCCATGGACTGCAGAGTTGCCCGAGTGCACAGTGAGCAGAATTCAACAGCTGGTGAGTTTACTTTATACTGTACATGGTTTTTCAGGTCACCTCATTACCTTTTAATGATATGTGCTTATTTTAAGAAGGATAGGGTTATTTCATTGGCTGTTACTATTTTACTGCTTTATTGCTATATGACTACATGTAGTGTATATTTACTGATTTTCTTTGTGCCTTCTTGTTTCTGAAGAAGTTCTTACATATTAAAGAACAAAAGCGCACTCAATTACTGGTTCTGGTTTTCTTGTTTTTTCCTATAGGTGTAGATGATTTTTGCCAATATATATATATATATATATATATATATATATATATATATATATATATATATATATATATAGATAGATAGATATATATATATATATATATATATATATATATATATATATATATATATATACATATATCTATATATATATATATATATATATACATACACATATATATATATATATATATATATATATATATATATATATATATATATATATATATATATATAGATATATATATATATATATATATATATATATATATATATATATATACACACATATATGTGGGAATCAATTATAAAAAATAGACATCTCTCAACATGGATTTATGTTAGGAAATCCTGTAAGACAAACGTATTATTTTTTTTTTATTTGTTACCAGTCATTGTGGGAGTCTATTTACCTGTTGATGCCCTATATCTAGACATGGTGAGATAATTTGATACAATTCCTCACCATGAAATAATTTCATTAATGGTGGATTCAAAACTAAAACTATAAAATTGGATAGTGGAAAACTGGTTGTATCATAGGATATGCAGAATTAAAATTAAAGATAGTTTCTGTACTAGGAAATTTGTCTGCTCTGGTGTATCTCAGGGATCTGTCTTAGGACCTCTATTATTTGAAATGTTTATGGTATCATTCCCAACACTTAATGGTTTGTGGATTGATAAATATGCTTATGACAGAAAGGAAGGCCTAGTTATTACAAAACTATAACCTCATAGTTGATTTCAAAGACATTTAGATTATCTGTTTATTTGGGGTTCTACCAATGAAATGGAATGTAATCTAAAAAAGACGTGTTATCCATCTTGGGAAGAATAATGCATGTCATCCTTATACTTTGAATAAGTATGTAAAAGCAATGACAATATTAAAGGTTTGGGTATTCTTTATTGATACAAAATTCTGTTTTGACTCACGAGACAATTAAATAATGTTATTGTGAATTAATAAATTGTTGGTGTAATAATAAGAAGGAATAAGAATGTTTTGCGGCCATTTTAAGAGGTTTAGGCAGTGTTAACTATCAAAGTTGATTGAAGTCATTATCCCTATTTTCAATTCAATATAGTTTTTAGGGGGATTTACCTGTAATTCATAAAAGTTTTTCCTCTGAATGTTATGGTGCTGTGTGGATTCTGGCAAAATACAGTAGAAGAGTAGCTAAGGTGGGCCAAGGGGGGCAACTACCCTGGAGGCAAAGTTTTTGGGGTGCAATCAGATGATCACCTCTCTAATATATATGGGACACAGATATGTCTCTAGTTTACACAGGAATATTCATGCCATCTCTCTTTAATGCAATACTGACTTTCAAAAGCCAGTATTGCATTTGTGGTCAAACCTGGGCACTATAGTGCTCTGTGTGTTATCTAAACTGCAGCAACTGATTGCAGTTTGCTACAGTTTTTTTTATATTTTAACTAAAATGTGAGCACTGTAGTGCTCAGTGCATGCAGGGTATAAACTGTAGCAATTGTCTGATGCATTTGTAGCAACCAGTTTGCTACAGCTTAAAAAGAAGATTTTTTTAATTAAAACATGAGTGCAATAGCATTCTCTGCAGGCAGGGTATAAACTGTGCCAACTGTTTGCTACATTTTTAGCAAGCAGTTTACAACAGTTTATTTATTTATTTTTTAATGTAAGCATGAGTGCTGTAGTGCTCTGTATAGGCAGGGTATAAATTGTAGAATCTATTTACTATATTTGTAGCAAACAGCTTACTACAATTTAAAAGAAGACAAAATATGTTGAAGAAGTGTTGGGGCTGGGCTCAGAAATGGGAACTAAATGGCTAGAGTAGAAGGGAAGGGGAAGTTGTACATTTTTTTCTTGTACTTGGAAGAGCTGGGAGGGGCTTACATCTAACTTACTCAAAAACCTGAGTGGGTGGAACACTGGTTCATAGTACTGGGTGATTGAACCTGCTATGCTTCTGAAATACAGCATTCTATGGATATGAGGAACCATAAACCATTAGTTGATATGGGAAACTATAAATCCACTTTAAAGTAAAATAGTCTTCATTTCAGGGCTAATAGCTGTAGAAATTTACTACCTCTAAAAATTAGTTGCCTGAAAAGTTAACGTGAGTTATATTTTTTTGGTCCTCAGTTGTATGTAGGGAAATTCATTGAAAGCCTTAATAGGATCTGAACTTTAAACATAAAATATTATAAAAAGTGTAATAAGAATTTATTTGCAAATACTTACTTGTATAGTAGAAACATACTTAATGAAAGGTGATTATAAGAAAATACACACATTTGTAATAGTATCACTGTTTTTAAATTCATTTTATTTGAAAAAAATCACATACATACGAATGCATATACTTTGCCATCAGGGTAATGAAATAAAACGCAATTTAGAATTCTAAGATTAAGACCATTTTAATTGTGATATATGTGAGAAATAAGTGAATGGCAGTCTCTGTCTTGAAGTGTATCAAAGTTTATAAAATATACTTCAGTTATGTTGAGCTAAGGCAACTCTTCAAATAGGATGCAGATGCATGTGGCCTACAAATATTAAGAAAATAATTGCTACAAACGAACACATTGCAACATTGTAAGTTTGAAACCACAGCTCTATACCAGCTCAGTTGTATATTAAGTAAAATGCAAAATAAAAAGAAAAAAACATTTACCATTTTAAGATATATAATTGTCTATAAAATTTACTGTGGAAAAGTGAAAGTAAAATGTTCTTCAACAGAGATTGTAGAAGTACCAGATCTGTAACTCTTAATTAAAGAGTTACCTCCTGCAACTCTTAATGAAAGGATTATCATGAAAGGAGACATTGCAAAGTTTTAAACCTGAAACAGCTGCAAACAAAGTTAAATATTTGCTTTAATGACCAAAGATAATTTTATTATTTTTATTTTATTTATTTACATTTTGTTATCTAGGGAATTCTAACTAGATTGTACAAAACTTCTTTTCTTTGGAGACCTAGGGAGAAAAACTCTACTACATTAATATTTACACATACATATATTTAATTCAGTATAATATTTACATTGACTTTACATAGAGTCTTGTATGGAAATGTACAATATTCACATCATATAGCAAAGTGTTTTCAACTTTTATTTTACAAAGATTCCTGATTGGAAATTGTACAGTATATATGTCACTACTTTTTAGAGATTCCTATATGGTAATGCACAACTCTCTATAATTTTATTTGCATAGCTTATTGTATGGGAATTGCAATCTATGCACCAGTTTGCATCAGATGTGTAGAGGTTTGAGAACAATTTTGGGGAGCTTCATTCATATATGTGTATAACATTGTAGAATAAATTGTAGTCTTTGAAGAAGCTGATATGTACTTAAGAAAAAGAACAGTGAAAGGTAGTTGAGTAAGATTGTCACAGGACTTAAATGCAAAAAAATGAGTTATCTAAGCAGGATTAGGTAATGATAGTGTGAAATAAAGGTTTTTACAATTGAAATTGAAAGTTGGATGGGAGAAAGCAGTGTTTTTGAGACTGTGGGATGATATTTTGGGTCTATATCAGCATATTGAATGCTGAAAACACCGAATGCAATTTAATCTAACTGAAATGTTCGAAATCTCAAAAGAGCAAACTGACGGAACATCGATTTCTTTCCCAGGGAAAGAAATTGGTGTTCCATGCAAAAAAAAAAAAAATTCAATACTTTAAACACTTTCCCTGGGAAAGAAATTGATGTTCCATCAGTTCGCTCTTCTGAGATTTCAAACATTGCAGTTTGATTAAATCAAATTTGGCATTTTCAACATTTGAAATGCTGATAGGAACCCGATATTTTAGTATCATCAGTCAAGTCCTCCACAGAAGCAGTTATGTAGATTTCTAATAATAGCATTTAACATGGAATGGACAATGCAAACATAATTTCTAAATGAATAGTTATTAATTAAACATAAAAATCACACATTAATCTGTGGGATTATACACATTACACATTTTGACAAAGAGTCTATAAATTATTATATATGCCAGTAGATGTGCTTGAAATCAGACATAATCTCATTTCTATAAGATAAAAGTTCTTTATAAATTAACCAGTTCTTGATCACAGACAACTTTCTGCATAATGATGTTAGACATATTAAGAAATATCTTTGTATAGAGCCATTGTTTAAAAGTATAGCCAGTACAAGGTGATATAATTTACATTAGATATACTAGATATTTTGTATAGAACCCTAAAAATATGAATATGGATATTTTGATTGAATAACAATAATAAATATATGTAAAAAGTCTGTATTTGAGTGATTGCATATTGAGCAACCTAGCAAAAGTAATTTATTCATTGCTACTATTTTATGAGGAGATAAGCATTATGCAATAAAATAAACTGCTGCTGATTTTTTTTTTATTAAACAAAGTACTAACTTATAAGAATATTTTTTTTAAACAAAACACGAACTTATAAGAATTCTGCCAATTTAATTCCTTGTTAGGGAAACATGTATTTCTTTTAGGAGACAGTTCCCAATAGATTGGTATATAAATGTTTTCATAATAGCTAGACTATATAAAACAGTTTTAACAATATGAGATTAAATATTTTTCTTGAAATAGTTGATTCAATAATAAAATGAGCTGAAGTATATCTTTGTTATATTTAAGATGTGGTGTTAACTGTAGTGTAGTTATTCTTTGCATATCAATAGGAGATAAGGCAAACTTTTCAAGTTCAGCCTAGAAAGCATCAGTGTTAGCCACTTTCTTATTATCCTCTATTAAATGGGAAATGTGCATGATGAGTGGTACAGGAAAGTCTTTGCCAAAGTAGTGAATTATGTATGGTTATATCTGTGTTGCCAAAATACAGTTGTCAAAGAAGGAACTCATTATGTATATCCATTTCATTTAATACTATCTAAAATAAGAAGTGCTTAATAATAAGGAAAAAAGTAAAATGCTTTGGGGATTTTAAGTGAAGGAATACAATCTGATAAAATCCCAAATCTTTAGCTTGAGATTTTACCACATGTACCAGTAATGGGTATCCAATAGAATGGCTTATAATGCCCTCAAATAATTACATATTTTGCACTTCTAATTGAAAAGTAAAACAGTTGAAGGTCTGATAACTTTAGACACATCTATCTTATAAATCAGAATGATTTATGCTGATTCCTGAAGTTTTATTTCTCCAATGTAAACTAACTAGAAGTTATTTAATATCTTAAAGAACTTTAGTCATATGCATTAAATTCTACTGTTACAAATGCAATGCTTATGGGGAAAATATTCAGTGTAATTAGTGAGGACTTCACCAATAACTGAAATGTAAATGTAATTTTAAACCCTGGCATCATATGAGACCTTATTTATTGATCAATGTGCCTACATTTAGATGAGTGACTGTGTCCTTTATATATAATTCTCTCTGTGTATAAGCTTCTTCGGTTCTATGTTCATTTGAGATGGTAATTCCTTATAATTCAATAAGTCTGAGGATTTATACAGGAAAAGTGTTGATTTGTTAATATGTAACTTACAGTTATACGCAATATTATATTTCTCTAGAATTTTCAAACACTTAGGTAAGATGATTTATTGATGGTAAGATATTGATGATAGTAAGGTAAGATAAAATGATTGTTTGATAAAATATTACATCATTTGTATAAGAGGTTGATATTAATTTCTGTTGCACCAAGAAATACTTTCATAAGGATTACATTTTGCATAACAGAATACAAGACAATTTCAAGAGGCAATATAGCAATAGGATATCATTGCCTAATCCCAAGTAATGTCATGACTGAAGAAGACATATTAAAATTGATTTCCTGGCAAATAAGGCATTTTTGTAGAAAGCCTTGATGGCACTGAAACTTTTGTTCAGAAAATGTATTTTTTTAAGAGCTTCTTTATGAAAGGGAATGTGGACTTCATCAAACACCTTGCTGGCTGCTAGTGAAAATATTGTCAAAGGCATGTTAAAAATTTTATAATGATAAGATTTGATTCCAACATATTATCATCATTGTCATCATGTTTTTTTCACTTCAACAAACAATAATTGAAATCTTGACACAGTTCTATAAGCCATGTCCTCAAAAATATAGCAAATAGTAAAGCATGGATGTGAAAATGTAAGTTAATTAAGGAATTTGGCAACAATTATTGATCCGAACAGTGACTGGCTTGAGCTTGTGAATAAAAATCGTTCTAGACTGATTCATATATTTGTCTGAAAGATAATTAATCTTAGTGATATAAAAGTTTCCTTGATTAATTCCTTGCTGTCACTGACCATTGGGAAACCTGTTTCTTCATCTGTTAGTTTGGTTTATACTGGTTACACGTTGTTTATTTGAGATGATATAAAACATCTTCTGAAGAATAAGAATCAACAGTGGTTTATATTTTTTATAAAAAGATGTACCAAATATGTCTGGCCAAGTGTCTTCCCTGCTTTAATGAATGAAATGCTTCAGAGACTTCATTGAAAATTATATCAGTCTGCAGTCCAGCCAATATGTCATCTGGATTTTCAGTAGTATTAAAACGTGTGATGGTTTATTGACACAATTATGGTATTATAGTAGTTATAAAAATAATGTCTATTTTCATCAAAAATAAGAAAATAGAAAATAAGTACTGTTGCTATGACATTTCTGTCAATAAATCTATTACTAGCCATAATGTTTAATTCATTTAAATTAATTTACTTGGGTAGAACAGTTATCAAAAATGACCAATTACAAATTCAGCCCAGGTGACATCATAATATAACAAAAGCAATGTACAGTATTCAAGTAACAGTAGTTTATATTTATGAGTAAGCATAGAAATCTGACAAATAATAAACACATAGAAAATCTACCAAACTAAATATATGTATAGTTACATAAGTGAAAGAAAAATATTTAAAAGTAAGAGGAGAAAGAGAGAAAGAAATATAATATATTTTCTTTATTTTATTTTTAATTTGTTAACCAGGGTAAGAGTACTGATCTCTTTGGACTCATTTCATTCTCAGCTAGGAGTAAACATAATAGTTACATGAAACTGCATACAGAGTAAATGTCAAAATGCTATAAATATATATACAAATCAAAGTGAATATCATAGGCTGCTTAAGGGAATTAAGGCCATAGTTATATGACATTGTATACAGAATGTGTGAAAAAATGCAACATGTACATACATTATATACAGAGATAGTGGAAATCAGAGTTGGCATGCTGAAACTATCACAATCAAAAATACATCAGAGCAAGGTATGCAGATGGAAGAATGAAGAGGTTATGTTACGTGACCAAAGATAGCAGTTGCATTTTCTTAGAGTCTTGAAATGTGCTTTTATTTGTGAGTTGAAATGGGGTGAGAGGCACAATCTTTAAGAAATGAAGGAAAAATTCTTTCAGATTTGGATGAAAGACTGGAAAGCATGGTCTGTTCAGCAAAGCCTAGTTTGAGAGGTTAGAAGGATGGACATGAGTGGCTAAGATGTCTAAGGCTGTATATTGGTGCATCTCTGAATAGTCTAGAAGCTAGCGGAGAGAAGTTGTCATTCTTGGTAAGTTTATATAGTTGAAAGGCAAAAAGAAAGTAAGATAGTTAACTATTTGATTGTTTTGCAGTGGTGTTCATTTCTTGGGGAAGAAGGATAAATCTACAAATGGCAATTGACATAGACTGAATGGTGGATATATATTTTTTGGGAAGCTGCAACAATTAGCAGGTGACAATATTCAAGGAGATCCAGTAAGATATATTTACCTATGGCATTTCTATATGGTATGCATATAAAAGGAGTGATCCTATTAGGCCAGAATAGGAGATAGTTTTTTTTGTGCGTGTGTTTATATGTAGTTCAGATGTAGTTGGAAATTTACAAATAGATCAAACCAAATGTTTACATATTTGAATGAGGTGACATTTTATAGTGTTATTAAGATGGTCAAGAATTTTTAGAGGCTCTGAGATAGAAGTGAGCTTTTGCCAAGTGCAAAAAGTAGTGCTTTTGTTTTAGAGACATTTAGCAGTAATTCTTTGACCCATTGAATAAGGGAATTTATTAATCAGCCTTAAGTTCAAGTTCAAGAGAAAAAACAGAATGGTTGAAGCAGAGCTGGACGATGTTATCAGAATATGATATTCAAATATACAAATAAAAGCCAGTTAACTCTTTGAAACTTTAAATTCAATATTTATATAGTCTAAAACTCTTCACATTTATTATTTCCTTTATTAATGGGAAGTAACTGTTTTTCTTGCATGAATATTGCAAGGATTTGAATATTGTAAGGATTTATTTTTCGAGTAACTCATTAGGGGTAAACTATTAATGAAAAAAACACAATCTGTATGCTCTTCTGTGAGGAATTCAAACCTGCTTTCAATATAGCCAACCTTTAGAACCTTCTCTCCTTTAGGGATAGGATTGCATACTATTTTCCCTTTTTGAAGCCTTAAAATTTTAGATATGTTTAAGTTAAGGTTACTTTTTTGTCCATGTTAATGAAATTTCAGTTTGCTTTACTTTTGTATATATTTAGGAATGTCATTATTTCAGCTTGCCCATTTCCATTTTATTTATCTCATACTTCTCCATGACACTAATGGTGGAAAACAGATATATTAAAGTAAGTATGGTCCCTCATTTGTGAGTCAAAATAAGGAATCAGGTTGCAGTTATTTAAGCATATTGTAGATGAACATGGTTATCTATTTTTATAATTATAGAATGTTTTTTTTAGCATTTGGTTGAAATTTTCTCGCTTTATTATAAGTGGTGTCACTCTCTTGTTAACAGCAGTACACATTTTGCACTATTGAAAAAAAAATGATGTGGTCACTCTTTCATGTACTCGTGGCAGATCTACATATGTCTGGCTGTTTCAGGGAGTTATTATTATTTTAAGAAAATATCCTGGAGTTATTCAGTTAGCTCATCACCACAGACCTTTTTAAAGACTAACACAGGTGATAAAAAACATATTGTAATAAACCTTTGCTTACATTCCTGCATGGGTTTTAAGAAGGCCATGGGTATCATTTGATAAAATTTTTACTGTACTGCAAGGTCAGCTATTAAGCACACATATTTTAACTATAAAATGAAATAACTTATTTTGTTACAATTAAAAAACTTTTACTTCGGAAAAAGTATAAAATGGTTATCTTTAAATTACCTATCATACATGACAAATATAGTGCAAATTTCCTCTTCCTTGTTCTTGACAGCTTATTTCAAATCTATTACATCCATTTAAAATTGAGGAGTATACTGCACTTTCATTAGGGAACTGTCATCATAAATTTAATAACACCCAGGATACTATTTAACCACTTTCACAAAATAATCAAATATTAATGTAACTTAGAGATCCATTAACCATATGGAGGGCCTCATTAACTCTAACTAAACTTTCTGAGTTTAAACTTTGACTTGAAAAGAGGTAAAACAGTTTGTAGACTGCAAATCATGTCTGAGTATACCTGACATTCTTATAGAGGCAGCTTCAAGTGTTACATCAAAACTAGATTTAAAAATAGGAAATTAATAAGGTCAAAACAGATGATTGTGATTGGGTCACCCATCATAACCCATTTGCTATGTGTCTGAGATATGAATGCCAATTAATTCACCTCAAGAGAAAAGCTTTAGAGGTGAAGCTTGGTATCCATGTCAAAGACACATTTTTAGGGCTAGGATCAGAGAACTGATCACAATTCTTTGCAGTGCATGGAACATTAACTGCTCCATGTATTACTAGTTACAGTTAAAAGGAAAAAAAAATGCTAAGTGTTTTGTCAGGTTTCAAAGCTATAAAACACTTAGCCACTTAGAGAGTGCTGTCAGAAAGGCAGTGGAACACAAAGTTACTTATGTTTAAACTCATGTTGCCATGCCAGTAAACTGTCAAGAGTTTCACAGAATACCCAGATTTTTTCCTTATTTGTTTGGTCTTTTCCTAATAAAGTTTGTGATTTTCAAGCAAATTATGAAGGACTGAAGTCACTGAACAGTAACATACATTTGAGTTTCAAAGTTTGTATCCTTCAGAGAAATGCATTCAAATGCTCATCCCATTATTCCAGCTATGTTATACATTTGTAAGACGAGTGGATACCTTATCAGTACTGACAGCAGGCAGAACCAAATATTTTGTTCTGCCACTGTCTGCACTGATCAATACTGACATTTTACACTGCATATTGTGGAACCTGACCTTAGCAGCTTAAGCAGGGGGCACCTTATGTTTGTTAAGGTTGGGTCTTGCACCACTCTAGCGCTTAACTGATTTGTCATTTTCCAAATATCAGAGCATAATCTCCATGCTCCATGTAGTACAATAGAAATAAGAGCTTCTTAATCACAAGATTGTGTCCTTGTTTTACATCCAGTATACAGAAAGGTTTAAGCATTGAAAAGAAAATCATTATGTTCCTTAAGAATAGAATATAGTAACTTATAAATACTAAAATACAAAAACTTCTTAAGAAAATTAAAAATCAGTTTTATTCCATATCACTTAAAATGTTTAATTGGTTATCAGGAAAGTCAAAGTAAATAAATAACTAAATGATATAAAAATGAATTTCTAACTAGCAATAAGTTCCTTACATAGTTAATTTTCACACACATTATTCTAACGTATTCTAGTGGCACACGTTTAGCCTTGGGTAACTTCTTTTACTTATTTTATTTATTTATTAAATCCTTTTGCAGTCATAACCAGGACATAATCGCTGCTACAGGCAAACTGAAATTTACAGAGGATTTCATAGACATTGGAACTTTTCCTGAGCATTGTATATAATCTGAATAATCGCATAACAAAAGACAAAAATTGTTGATGAGATTGTTAGAACATCAGTCATGCATAAAATCTTTGTAAGTCATAGAGAAATGCATAGCAGCTAAAAATGATATAAACTTATTAAGTTCACATTTAGATACAGAGAATAAGATAAGAAAGAAAGAAAGATTATACACATATTTACAAATTAATAAGCTTTTACAGTTTATTTTCATGAGACTATTTCTAAATGTAGTATAGTTTGTTGTATGTATAGGCATGTGTAAAATAGTTTATTTTAATTTTATCGATGTATGTATGCACGTATATGTTTATTTATTTAGTTGGGCAGTGCTTACTGTTAATTACACCATAGTGGAACTGATCTTGGAGATAGCCTTCCAAAATATATAGATCATTACAGCAGTCAGTATACATTATGGACAGTCAAAGGTAAATCAAATACCTTATAATTAATACTTCACTTTTACCAGATTGAATCTGATTTCTGTTAAAAGGATGAAGGAGTAGCCATTGACACACCACTCACTGATGAGATTTGGATGATATTTTTACATGACCATTGATCAAAAGAGTTAAAGTGGATAGAGACAGGTAGTGGGAATGATGAAAGAAACAGCAAATAATGTAAACAGGAGGGAATAAAATCACAACCAGCACATGGATAGATAATCACTCATGCTAGTAGAAATGTAAAATACTAGTTGCCACTTGAAATATAAACTGAGTGGGCAATGCCACCACATCACCATGTGTCTGAGTCACATGTGCACACAGTAATGTCACATTCTGCAGTAGTGCATGTCAAGTCGGCAAACTTGAAATAAAACTATACATATATAAATCTACACACTGCACCCCTAATTAATTCTATGTACTTATCCACAGACAAATCAAGCTGGTCATCTGTGCCACATACTGTGTGCCTAGTTCTGATGAATACCATCCATTACTGCAGCCTTCCCTGTAGGCAGCATGAGTTCACATGTTCCTTTTATCAGTAGGATCTTTTGGTGTGTTGGCATGCTGCAGTTTTAGTGGCGTACCTCTACTCCTTTTGGTGAGTTGACATCCACCATACTGTTAGTGAGTTGCAATATGATCTGTAGACAGGGTTCCTGAATACTTCATTTGTAGTCATCAACTCTTCCTGACAAGTTGCATCACCATTTTTACTTCTTTGTCTTGCCCTTCTCTTCTCATTTCTAGCTGTGACCTCTCACTTAGCCTGACTTTTCCTCACCTGTTTTCTCCAGCTACATTCTATACATGCCCTGTTATCCTGCTGTTGTCACATGACTGACAAAAACTTGACTCTGCTGTCATCCTCCATAGTTGAACTACTTACGCTCCTAGCATTCCTGTTTTTTCCCTGCATGCTTTGCACCCACCTTCTATCGGACAGAATCATAACCTACACTTCCAAATGGCACATAAAACACAAGAATCTTCTCTTCCATTCACCAAGCCCATTTTTCTGTTTTTTTGGATATTCTTTTATTTTATTGTTATTTATTTTTTGATATTTAAATGCATTATATAATGATTCAGGGATCGAGTGACTCATAACATACTGTTTTGCGTCTAACAACTGTTTCTTGCTGCAGTCATTGCACTAAATCATTATCTTCCCTTTGCATGACTTGTCTCTTGGTACTGTCTTACATGCCTGGTCTTTCATATAAAACTATTTTATTCACTAAATCAAAATCATACAATGAGGGTAAAACAAATCAGCTGCCAGTGAATTACTTCCCTCAGCCCAATTTTTCAGCTACGGGGTTCTGATATCACTTAACTAGCCAGTATGCTCGTGTTAGTCCTGCAGACAATTATATTTGGTGGACTTATCTAGCAAACAAATACAACTATCTATAAACTGATGACTTCCTCTATTAGTTCTTAATGCAGTGTAAATATGTAAATAAATCTTATTTATTTTCTTTTTTTGACTTCTTCTCTAAGCGCAGGCAAATATAATGTATCTTTTTAGGTTGTGAATACTTTACCCACAATTCACAAAATTACCGGATTGCAATAAGTACATTTGTGTAGCAAATGGCCAAAGCATATAGAAGCACACATTCTAATAGGAAGAAATGATGAGCAGCAAAGCTGGGCATTGTTGAAGCTCATGGCCATAGACGGACATGGTAATGAGAAATATTATTGAAATGAGTGGTCAGGTAAATGTAAATGTGGCAAATCAAGATGGTGGAGTCATTCAGAAACACATAAACAGCACACTTTAGCGATGCTTATACCACAGAACTGAGCACCACAGATTCCTGGAGTCGGTGTTGCAAAAAAATGTTAAAGGTTACCAACTTTGGTATGTTTCTTTTTAGTCTGTCACTAGACATCAGTCTATAGAATATGGATAACACAGGTATGAATGTTGTAATTGGGAGTGCCCTCAAATCCTCTTCAAACAATGTTCTCCCTGGAGTGCATACACAATGCCATTTGTATGTCTGACATTCCCATATATCTAACCAGGCTGTGTATCAATTATCAGTCACATAAACGTTACAGCTTATTGTTATTCTGCCCTAGTACAACAGCAGTATCATTGCAACTTTCCAGGATGACATCAGTGTCAACTAGCATTGAGATAAACACTTTGACAAATGTGGTGGACTAATGCAGAGTACAACAACCAGTTTAGCTTGCAGGTTTTACAACCCTAGGCTGACTGACTTGCACAGGTAAACTGAGGAATAGCAGATGGTTGTGTTTTCCCTTAAGCTTCACAATTCATCTACACAACAATAACTTCTCTCATTTACCATTTCTTTGATAACCCCTTGAAATTATTGTTACAGCTTCAAATGTGGGTAAGTAACAAAACAGCTATCACTGCCTGCACAGCAGTTAGGCAAGTTTCCTTGATTCCTAGCCTAGGTCTAGCAACTGGGCTTTATCTTAATAATGATAATTGCTGTTTGTTTGTAATGTTGTAGTGAATATGTCTACAAGCTGGAAAAACAGAAAGCTATGTCTCTGGGTGGGGGTTGGCATAATGGTTAAGGTGTTTACCTTGCAGACACAAAGTGAAGGGATTGATTCTCAAATGTGGTAATTGAGTAGGCTTAAAATGGTCCATAAGGGCAGCTAGCCTAGTGCTAACTTATAAATTTTGTTTTCTGTTCTACTCTGCCTGCAGCATTGTTAAGTCAGATGTTTTTTTTTTTCATATTTGATTTGTCTGGACAGGCTTTAGTTTTCTTTTCTACTCTGCCTGCAGCATTGTTAAGTCAGATTTTTTTTTTCATATTTGACTTGTCTGGACAGGCTTTAGTCAGAACAAAACTAGTGCCCTAGTTACATTCTGGTACATTCCGGTCAATAAAGTTATCCAGCCCCAAAAAATCCATACTGATTTTGTTTTATATTCCATACTTTCAGTGGAAAGAAGCTCATCAGGTCTAGATATGGCAATGAAAGATGATGTTCTTACTCAGCAATGGGGGTAAATTAGGTGCTGAAGTGACTCACACAACAAACATGTGTAGATCCATAAACTTCAGTGTGTATATTCACACTTCCTCATGGGATTGTAGGCATTTGTTTTCTCTGAGTCATCTATCTCCATCAGCACAATAATACAATGAGTAATGAAGAGAAAAAGGACAGATACAAGCCAATAGTCTATTCACTGTCTATCCAAAAAGACATTCTAATCAATGGGCAAAGCCTTGACTAACAACAATCTGCACCATGCTCAGTGCAAATAAAATCATTCATCATCAAATGTAAGGCAGCTAGGAAATTCACCAAAACTGCTGGCACCCTTTATTTCCAAAAATGGTCTTACTCTTTCACAATCTGCGACAATTGGGACAAAAATCAGATCATCATCCTTAAACACAGTAGAAATTGGTTTGATCTCCCAACCAAAGTCAATGCCTTTCTCATCACCTTTCCAGTAGTCTTACATGCAACTCCCCTCTCTCGTTTCTTTCACCCATAAACCACTGCCAAAAACATATGATCTTTTGTAGATAACAGGCTTCCAAATAAAGTCCTTAAAATGGGAAAAACTTCAGCAGATGGAATGTATGCAAAGTTCATCAAAGCCTACAATGCCCTTAGTTCCCCCTTTTGCTTTTTCTTATAATCATCTCCCTTGGAGGTTCATTACTCTATAATTTATGAAATCTCTTACAGAAATGTGTCTTCCCATTGAAGGACTCTCTGCATGCAGAGTGAATATAGATAAATCTCCATTCTCTAACCACTGGCATACTGTCAGGATTTGAGTCATGTAAAATATCAGTAACAATCTGCCATCATATGGGCTTTTTTCAGGCAAATTAATTTGCTTTATGGATATATTGCAGCCATAGCTCTTCTATCTTCAGCTATTGTCATTGAAATAATAGCATGAACTCGGGTCTATATTAGATCAGTGAAACAGCATTACAGTGAATGCTGTTTCACTGACACATAGACCAAAATCTGAAAATAGTGAAGGCTCAGGTCAACGATTTTGTGATCTCAGAGTTGGTATATTTAGTTGAGGGGGTGATGGTCAAAGCCCCCCACCTTGTTATGTTTGAAATTGTGTGTATGTGTTTTTAGTGCTAGCAATTTTTTTCCCAGCGAAAGAAATCGTTGTTTTGAATGTGTGTGTGGTTGCTGATTACATGTCAATGAAGAGATGTTCGATGTAACGCCTCTTCGAGCATTTAATATAGATCACATGAACTCAATACAAATTTGTTGGGACTGTTTTTTAGACATTACAAAGGCCTTCTGTTTAGACTTGCTGTCCTTTCTTAACTCTGAACAAAAAATCTAATGTCTAGACCATTCAGCCTTTAAATGGACATTGAGTTACATTATTAACTTGTTCTCTGGAATGAATAATGAGTTTCTGTGCACAAGACAGAAGTTATGCCCTTGTAAGTTATAAACTGTATTCTTAAATTCAGCAAAAGTTTCAAACAATGAGTCATATTGCACTGCCCTTTTATCAGATCAGGAAGGTAATAGGTCAACATTATGTTGTACACCTGAAAATGTAGTGAGATAAAAAAAAAGTATAATGATACAACTACATTATTTTGTAAAAAAAAAAAAAAAAAAAAAAATACACAAAAATATCTTCTAAGTATCCTGAACTTAAATCCTAGAGAACAACTGCGTCTGTGGCTGAAAAAGAAAAAAATCCTGACTGTGATACAGTTTAACCAGGATCTATTACTAATCAAGACAGTAAAGATCTAGTAGCAGAGGATACAGGTAAGTAGTGGTTGTCAACTCATGTGTCCTGGGTGAGGGACTGGACCAGTACTGGTTCTGGGAAGCTGTATCCATGCTGTAGCCTATACCACACCTGTTCAGTAGCATGCATTTTCATCAGAAGGTGTACCAGACTCATACTTCTATGGGTATGTATGTCAGTTAACTTGCATGGAGCTAGAAACACAGGAGAAACTCCGGACCTACCATGGATGATGTCTCTCTAGTGCCTCTTATGCCCACTGCCAGGGTAAAAGTATGGTCTGACACTTTTCTACACCACTACTTTTTTGTTCAAAGCTACTGTGTCTTTACAGAAGATGATGACTGGATTTATTTTCTTCAAACTGCAACAAATCGTATTGGTAAGTCAGAGTTGCCAAGTAGCAGTTGTTATAGTAGGCATGTCCCTTCATCGCAGTTCCAAATGTTTAGGTTAATGACATTCATTATCAAAGAGTGAGGCAAGCAGGTTTATTATTCAATCATTTTTCTCCATAATAAGTGCCTTTAGATGAGATTTGATTCTCAACTTTAAAATCTGAAGAAGTTGTTTAGGAGACAGATCTAATCATTACCTCGACTTGAGGAATATTTGAGGAGCTGGGAAGCTGTATCATACAAATGATATCCATCTGAGGCTGGAGATTGAACATGTCACCCAGAATTTAACAGGGAAAGGTATGTGCTCTGGCTACAGGCTGTACACATTGACTCACTCCTATATTTCCTGACACCAAATGTTTGTGAATGTCCAATGAGCACAGAGAGAGAAACATTACCACATTTGTTCATCTGCAATAAGAGTTGCTGAGAAATATTAATTCTTATCCCCTTCTATGACATCTAAATTCTAAGATCGGCCACTGGAGGATATGTGCGTCTAGAGAATTAGGTGCAGCTTGGTGGAAATTGTTGAGGAGAACTAGGAGGCTCATATGTGAACCCAGCTACTTCAGATTTTAATTCCATAAATCAGGAGGTAAAGAGTCACTGAAAAGCAAAAGGCAAGAAATCAATAATTGCTAGGCATTTGATCTGTAAAAAAAAAAAAAAAAAAAAAAAAAAAAAGCTTCCTGTAACTGATATTAACAAAAATAAGCAAGATTCCATACAATGCCATCCCAGAGCAATGAGCTTGAATGTCCAGTGTATTTGAAATATGAGAGGTCAAAACAAAGATGCTTGTCTGGGAAATTGTTTATGAAATTTTTTGAACTTATATGCCAGCTGGGAGACTATGTCTATATTGATTTTAATTAAACTGAAGTACATCATGTTAAGAAAATATTTCATAAAGGTTTTAAATATTCAATGGTCGTTCACTGAAGATGTTTCTGTGTGCTTTACTTTGACTGAGGCCTGGCACTTTTCTTTATCTTTGCCTTTAATGCTTTTCTGAAAAATCTTTGTGACTGTCAATCAACATGATTCTTCTTGTCCTGGTGGACTTTAAATTTAATTCTAAACATATGCCGATATGTCAGTTTATTTTTACGAGGTTATGAGTTTAAGATCATCTCCCCCAGAGATCAGAGAAGAAGTTGCATTCATTAGGCAGATCACATTCTGGCAGCCTTGCTGTCAGCCAACATTCAAAATATGATATATATTCTACCTTCTCATCTGGAAAGTTTCACTTGAATAAACTTGAGTAACAGCAAAACATTATAAATTACTACTCTAGTTATATGTTTATAAAAAAAAAAATCCTTTGGTTACTATTTTACTTGATAAGAATATATTCCATACTGTGCAGGGAAATTTACATTGTTGAGAAATACTGGTGATTTAAAATCACTTTTAATTGATAGTTATTTATGAAAACCTTTTCAAAATCAGTGAACTTATACCTTCACAATGACATTGAATTTTTGTTGGCAAAATATAAGTGACAGAGAACTTGCTAAACAATGTTTTCCTAAAGTTTATGATATTAATGGATTTCTGGACTATGTCAGAATGTTGGCCTTCCATCATTTTCACCCTGCTTTTCAGTCTCACTTATTCTGGCCACATTCATGATAACTACTGTTTTACTAAATGGCTAGATCACGCATCAGTTCAGTCTGTCTGTTTATTTATTCCGCATTTGATTTCTATTCCTCAGTTCTTACTATTTACCATTTCAGTGATTTTGTTGCTGACATTGTTAAGTATAGAAAGTGGCTCCTAACCTATGTTTATTTTGAGAGCTTCAAATTGTACTGCATCACTAGATCCTTTTTTTTTTTCTTTTGTAGTTTTTATTCCTCATTGATGTTGTGGTCTGATTACATCATTAGTTTCATCTCTTTCACGCATCTGTATTTGTCCAACCATTGCCCTGTGAAAACAGCCTTTTCTGTTTGATGATAAACTATACCATTCAGAGATATAAGGAGTAGAGTATACCATTTGCTAAGTTACACTGTCTGCTGGTTTGTAACACTGATGCAGGTCATTCTGCCTTGCATGTGACTCAGATCGCTGGTGATATGCAATGATGTTGTGGATTCCTCCACTAAATAATTATGTGTGACTTCTGATTAGATTTTAATGATAATATATAGTTTTGCTAGCTATTATACAGAATACCTGTACCAGCTATAATGTGTTTTACCAAATGACTTATATCAGTCAGTAATTATTTTCATAATCTGATATCACTGCTCTTGATGTAATCACTTGGTACTATCACTTATGTTAACAAAAATAAGTTTCATTGTTGTGTATTTAATGTTAATTGAAGACTGGGCTATTATGATATAACTATATAAAACAATTATTTCAAGGGATTTGTAACTCCATAAAGGTAAGCAAACATTCAGTTACACTGAAATGTTGATTTTTCATCCAGCTCAAAAGTTTTAAGTAGCCTCCAACCATGCTTTATCATAAAATGTGTTACTGCCATTAACTCCTGTCCCCATCTTAACATTTTACAGTCAGGATTCAGTTGCTTTGAAGAATTACACACTTTAAGAATGTAATCAGGTGGAGCCCAGAAGATACAGAATACATTCACCTCCCAGATATAGGAGATAACTTATTTTCATTATTCCATTAATTTGATGTAGAATAGCCAGAAAGCTGGAATTCAGTTGTCAGTCTATTACCCATAAAAACAGTTCTTGCTTCCAAATGCTTTAGGGGTTTCAGAAGAGCAAATATTCTTAGCTGGTACCCTAGCCATCTTCCCCTAGAGCTTGTGTTCATTGCCTTATTATTTATCCACAGAAACATTTCCCTACAACTTCATCTGACTCAGATATACATCTGGTAATGTTCATCATAGGGAACAATACTGAAAAAAAACTGTTATTAAAGACATTGTCTAAGAGGCCAATGTCAGCTTTTCAGCTTAAATATTTAATTTGCAGTTATAGTGATATGTGATGATACTTCTTGGCACTTTTCTCTTTTTTCCATGCTTTAGCCCAAAAAAGTTGTTTGCTCACATTTTTATTTTGCTCTGGGACCTTAAGTCTTGTAGCTTAATTTGCAGTTATAGGTAGATTGTGTTTCTTTATTATACTGCACCTCTATCTCCCCAAACAAGAATTGCATATAAAGACTAGCTGTTTATATTTTAAACCTGAATGGGCCTTAATCTTGAAGTTACATTCACAGTTTAAGTAGAATTGAGAACTACCGACAGATTTGAGCCATATTTAGTCATTTATCACTATACATTCCATAACCTGTGTTACTGATTAATTTCTCCTTACTCTAGTGCCTCAAATTGTCAAACTACACTAGTGAGAGTATTGTTTTTTCTGCTTCAGGATTTGTGCTTCGTTGCTTGTCAGTTATTTATATTCAATTTTTGCTCCTACAGTTTTATATTCTGCTTATCATCTCTTTGCTTAAAGCTGCATTCAAGTACATTTCTGTTCCCCATTTCTTTGGGTCTGCCCCATCACAGCTTATAGGTTCATAGGTTAGTACTAAGCTAACTGCCCTTGTGAGCCATTTTAAGCCTAGCCAATTATCCCTAGTGAGACTCAGACCCTGCACCTTTTGTTTGTAAGGCAAATACCTTAACCATTAGGCCACCCTCCCCCAACTGAGACATTAAGCAAAACTTTCTGAAATTCTAACCTGCCTGGGTTCATTGACCTGTAGCACAGAGAGAGTACATTCCAGTGGTTTTCTTGTACCTGAGTTCTTTGTGTCTGCCTGTCTCTAGCTAGCCTGTTTCTTTGTCAACCCTTTACTTTAGTCTAATTTCCAAAGTCCCACCCTGTCTTCTTTCATTGCTGTTGTCTATTATATAAGCTATTTAAGTACTCTTCCAAACCATTGTTTTACATAGATCCATGTGCCTACCCAGCAAACCAGTACTTGTCTAGAGTAAACTTCATTTACTATAAATTGTCTCCTATTCATTTTCCCAGAGATAGTCAAAACTTGCCATCCATGTTTGTGTTCCAGAAGTCTTTTACTATATCAAGTGCCATCTAGGTAAAACTAAGTACTTTTGATTGCTAAATTGCACTTGGTTAAGTTGAGTGTTTGCTGCTGTTTCCTACTTTTATTTCTGAATTCCACCATATTTTTGTAAAACTGCTGTTCTTCCATTTACTATTACTGCTATAAGTCTATCATGAAATCACTTTCAGCAAGTGATTTCCAGCTACTTGTTTAATTGGTTTGTATTAGCACATACAGTCACACTCAATGAACCCGCAAACACTAAGCCCGTAAGGCAAACAAACACACTTCTTTGGACTCTCTTCATAGGGGACGTCATTGTTAGACATACTGATGTTCCTCTAACCATGCTGAACAAGGATAAAATAATGATAAGTTGCTTATCTGGAGCAAGGATCAACCAAATCTCACATGTACTCAAGTCAAGACAATACGCGTACCAATCTGATTCCATCATAGTCCATGTAGTTGTAAAAGTCCTGGGCCTTATCTCCCTGAATTATACAAGAGAGACAGTAAGGATGTCTCAGACTATGCATCTCAGGTCATTATGAGCCTGCCACTGAGCAGCTTATTACCGTCACTGAGGATAATACCACAATATGAGCAAAGGAGGATTGATTTTAACAATTGGCTGTTTTCTGGTGTCATTCTAAGTGGATCCAATATTTGTCAGCTTGGGAGGAGATGGTTGACAGATGACATTGCTTTGGAATACTGGCTAAAACCTTATCCACGTCATAGTGCCTTTTTCACCATGTCAAATTGACAAATCTACCAACATAGCAACATCAACTCAACTGAAGATCAAGGTGTTGCTGCTCAATGCCAGGAGCCTAAATAAAAGATTACAGGCCCTCCAAGCCTCCTCACACTTGAAAATTAGACATCTATGCAGTTAGCAAGACATGGTGTAAAGCAGCATAAAATACCCCAGCAGTGCAAGGTTGCAGTGTCTTTCATAATTTCCAACCAGACAAGGGCTAAAGGTGGAGGTGTCTTGATGTATATCAATAAGAAGCATGCTTCTTGGTTAGTCAGACAGGATGATGCTGTGGAGTTTCTCCATATGCAGATCACTGCAGACAAAATCTTGTAAAATATCCTAGCCTACTGTGGGTCACCCTCCATTTCCAAGAAGCTCACAATTTATACTTGTACCTACTGGAGACATTTACCAACCAACCTAATACCCTACTCATGGGAGATTTAATGACCCCTTAATAGCGTGGACATCCTAGCTAGCCTAATGTACAGGCACAGAGATTCTTGAACTTTGTAAATATAAACAATCTTGATCAAATAGAGAATACACCCATCAGAGTCTCCAACATATTGGACCTCACAGTCACAAATATCGGAAAATGTTGCAAACCACCCCCCCCCCCCCAATGTCTCACCATCCTTGGGAAGGTCTGAGCATAAAGCTGTTGCCTTTGACATCAAAATCAACTCAAATAAAGACAAGCTTACTTTTATTAAGTGATGGTTTGTCAAATTTCAATGCCCCTCCAAACCCCAAGATGTTAAGAATTCCATGATGCTAATTTAAATTCTAGCAAAGCCAGACTTCAACACAATGGAACTCTTACCATTTTTTACATATCAGAAGTATGGTCACCATTAACTTGCCCACCTTTTTGTAATAGACAACTTATCCATATGAAATGTTTAAGCTTGCATTGTTTCCTTTATAGAGAAAAGTCACACCTATTATTTATAATTTTCACATTGTGACAGCAAGTTTGCATATTTTTTCATTGTCTCCATGACAGATAATCCATAACAGATAATAAACTCTATTATATTCACCAAGACAAGATGATGGAGTACAACTTCTAGTTTAACCTACAATCTTGTGATTAAAAGCAGGGGAAAAAAGACGTCACAAGTTTGTGTCTGTAAGCAGCTCCTTTGTTTGTGCAGCTATACTTTACAGGATCAGCTTTATACATCACCTTGGCTTTGACAGGTAGGTTTCTATGGCTTGTTCTTCAGAAGAAATCATATTGTATACAGGCACTGGGATTGAATAAACTGCATGCAGGAATGCTGCTATTTCTGCACAGAGTGAACTGTGTTCATTTCCCCTTAGCTTTAACAGCAGCACACCTTGCATATTCATAAAGGCATGCTACTGCTAAGGCTAAATGGACATAGACACTACTGAGTACAAGGGGCGTGTTTAAGTAGTGCACTTACATCTAACATACCACTTGCACTCAGAAAGTGAGGTATGGCACTTTTTAAATGCATTTCAGTGTTCACAGACACCTGAAATCAAATAAAATTAATAAAACAGTATCCATGGACACTGAAATATACAGTGGTGCAAGAAATCAATGCAGGGGGTGTGACAGTTTCTCTCACACACCCTTTGTATTGTCAAAGTGCCGTACGACACTTTGCAAATGCTTTCAGTGTCTGCAGACACTGAAAGCAACAATTCTAATAGGAAGCAATGCAGGAGGATGTGTGGCAGGTAATGTCACACACCCTGTGCATTGTCAAAGTGCCATACAGCACTTTGCAAGTCCTTTCAGTGTCCCTGGACACTGAAAGCAATAATTCCAATAGGAAGCAATGGATGGGGTGTGTGAAAGGTACTGTCATACACCCCCTGCATTGTCAAAGTGCCATACAGCACTTTGTAAGTGCTTTCAGTGTGCACAGACAGTGAAAGCAACAATTCCAATAAAAAGCAATGCAGGGGGTGTGTGACAGGTACTGTCACACACCCTTTGCATTGTCAAAGTGCCATATGGCACTTTGCAAGTTCTTTCATTGTACACAGACACTGAAAACATCTATCATAATAGGAAGCAATGCAGTGGGGTGTGTGACAGGTGCTGTCACACATCCCCTGTATTTCAAAAGAGCTGTACAGCCATACCTCTCAACTGTACAGGTTTTTGCAGAATGCCCAGATGCCTGCCTCACATATCTCTCCACCTCCTAGATCACTATATCTGTGCAAAGCCATAAATAATGGAGGGACAAGGCCAAAAATAGGGACACATTTTAAATATTGCTCTTACAAACAAGGAAAGTTGATAGAATAACAGGTTTTGCATTAACACGCATTTCCTGAAGGGTATGAAGTCTGAAACCCAAATTCCTGTCAGTATGTCCTGACTTAAACCCCGAGTGATTTGCCAATGATTTGATAGAAAAACAATCACATTTCCTAAGTTTGTAAGAGCAATAATTAAAATCTGTCCCTATGTGTCCCTTTACAATTTCCCTTACTGTGACTGACAAGGAGTACAGACACATGTAAATAAAGTGAGTTTATTAATTTTTTTTCTTTACCATTCTAAGGTATGTTTAAGCATAGTTGAGCAGGTGTGCACATTATGGCCTTCTGCTCAGCATTGCTTAAACATCCCATAGGAGATAAATAAAAATATACAGCTAAAACCCTAATGATGAGATAGCAAAGTGGATAGAGATCTGGCTGTGCATGTAGGTGTTCATGGTTCGAGTACAAAAACAAGCACTTTATTTTTACATGGGAAAGCAGTGTTAAAATTATTATTTTTATTTTTAATTATGTAGTAATTCATATTTGTTAACCAGGGTAGTGTAGCTGGTCAAAAATGTAAGCATAAGTGCATATAACATGTTAAATCACCCACAAGTGTCCCATATAGTATAGTCGCACCCCATGGTAATGTAATGAAAGCACATAGAGGGACGTCATGTAAAATAAATAATATACACTTACTAATATGTCAGTAATGATTAATTAAGTCATTATTCTGATATTTTTTTAAATGAAAAGTGAGCAATGGTTAGCAGTGCTCAGCTATCCTTAGTCTGTGTAAGCATTGCTTAAATGTGAATGTTAAGCAGCACTCAGCTCAGCTAACCAGATTTGCACACCATTAAGCAGTGATCAGCAATTGCCCCTTTAAGTGCTGTTCAACTCAGCTTAGCAGATTTGTGCACTGATTAGCTGAGCTTAGCATTTTCAAAATGGTCCAATGATGGCAAAGGATGGGACTATAGTCTTATATAAATGGTACAGGTGGTAATACAGCCAGAATCTGTAGTAGTTTGCTCTGAGTGTCAGGTGTTGGGGAGGACTCGAGCTTTTGGGTGCAGTGCTGAGGCATTTTGGAGTCCAGAGTCATGGTTGGGCTCCTTATAACAAACCATGATGCCAGATGGCTGCAGGGCCAGTACCAGGGCTCACAGTATAAAGTGGAGGCCTGGGACCATCTGGCACATGATATCACCAGTGCTACTGGCATCCACTGAACTGGTGAAAAGATATGGCATCACTATGCTGACCAAAAGTGGATGAAGGGGGTGCTCTTGGCCCATTGGATCCAAGACACTTTAGACAACTATGGTCCAGCAGTTTGTAAGTATCCCAGATATAGCTGTACCAAATTCTAGCCTGAGTGTGTGATAGACAGGTATGCATAATCTTTGTTTGTTTTCTCCCCCTAGAGCTGCAGTGGAGTGAGCTAGCAATGCTGAGGCCCATGCTGACAGACTGACAAGGCTGCACAAACAGGCTGGTGAGTACAGATCTACCTTGCAGTAGATAGTGAAATAAATAAGAAGGAGTAAATTGTTTACTGTGTTCTGTGCTAACAATTAAAGAAACATTTGACACACTAATAGTCATCTACAGCATATGCAGTAGTAGAGCACTGTGTCATATAAGTACGATAAAAACCTAAACCACCAACTGTTGTGTTTATCCTACATGTTGTTCTAGAAATAGAATGTGTACAGGTTATGCACAGAAAATATGGCTTTGACAGCATGAATTAGCAGAGGTTGTTCTGAGAATCAGCTAGTATGCAAAACAGTAGATTGTGGAGATGTAAATTAAGATATGCATGAAATATGACATAAGCTAGGAACTAAGATCTGAACCCTGAATAGTAATGTCAAGTGTATTATAGTGTGTCCCCTCCTGCAGAGCCTTGTGTTAACCTTTACTTTCCGGATTGTATAATTTCAAAGGATTACTACACAGTACACTATTTGTCATGCGTGAATCTCAGGATTACAAGGTCAGACTGTCTAACTCACAGAGTATTAGACAGAAAACAGTCAATCAAAAGATGGCAGTTCCCCAGTAGCTCAGTGTGCTGAGAAACAGCCTTGTAGCTCATTTTAGCACACCCAGACATGATTCAAGTTCAGGGAGTGGTACTGAGATATGTGCATATATACACTCAAGAAATCTTGAATATCTGTAGAAACAGTTAGATAGTGGTAACAGATATTTTCTTCCCAGGTCTTACAGGTAATGAAATGCTTGTAGTAGCTGTTTGAAGGGTATAACAATACATCATGTACAACTGCCCACTGTCCAACCCCATGCCTGCAAATGACAGCAGGATAGGTACATACACCATGCCCTCTTCCTGATATATGTCTCTCAAGTGTCACGCTGTCACGGCTAGTGGTCACTGCTGCCAATCACCTTAGACACAGATTGGAATCCAGATGAACTATGCTAGTAGCAGATTCACACAAGATCATTGCATGGTACCCCTTCTTTATCATATATGTAACCCTGACATGTACAAGCCCTCTCCAGTAAAGTAGCCACAGTTTAACCAGTCTGCCCATACAATTACAGGTTGACAGTCTAACAGGTATGTATGTGCCACAGAAGCTATGGGGCCATAGGTAGATGTAAAATGAGGGCAGACCTGTACAGTATTGAGCTGTACTGTTGTGAAAAATACAAGGCGATACAGTTGTTAATGGACTTTTTATTCTCTCCCCAACCCATCATCTGCATCAATAAATATTATTCATATACTATGGTTACGTTGTTCTCAAAACCTATTTTTGGGACATGTTCTATTATTGTTCATGTATTTCATTGGTTGCATATTAACATACCTTGTTCAAATTCCATTATTGGTGGCCTGTTGCTGTCAATGTAACTTGCACGCTGTTAAAATGCCTACTGTTGTTATATTTATGCATGTGTTCTGTTTGCTATGCAACAGTTTCAGTCTGTTGGTTTGGGTTAATGGGAACACCCACGCATGCTGTTATAAATAATTTTGAAATGTGTTGTTCATGACTAACCAATATAACTTGAAAAACCACAACATCATAGCACATTTGTGAAGGCAGATCCCGGTGGATCCACCTGTCTCACCCCATCTGGCTGTGGCACCAGGCCCCAGTACATCTGGGACCCAACCTGGAACATCCTCCTCCACTGGTCCTGCACCACCTTTAGGTGGAAACACCTGAGGGGATGGGGCCCATCCCGCCAGGTGTGGAAGCAGAAAGAAGCCCATTACCCGCAGAATATTCTGGGGTATGGTGCACAGCATCATCATCTGCTCTGAGTTGGATGGGGAGTTGATCCAGATGGAGGGCTGCCTGGTGCACCTAGAGGGGCAGGCTGCCCCTCTAGTCCTGCTCCCAGCACAGCCACCTTTGGGGCTGTGAAGTTGCAATGGTGACTTCCCATAGGTGAGGACTTCAGTCCCACTGTATCCATTTAGGGGCTCATAGGCCTCTGATTTCCAACCAGACTCCCCTTCCAAGGTGTTTACCCCCCTCATGTGTCATATACCATCCCTGTCTGCTGTCTTGTGTGTCTTGTCTGTCTACAAATGCTACCCTTCCTACCCAGCTTAACTCCCCATACATACCTACAGCCCTTCGCCAACATCCCACTCTCACCTAAAAAAGGGTATCTGTCCCACAAAAAATATCATTGCCCCATACATAGCTCTACATTTTGGCCCTATGTACAGTGAAATTAATCAATCTACCCACAAATTATTCTACAAATGTCTGTTGCCAACACCCCTCCCTGTGGGGTGTGAGGCTGTAAATCCCACATTCCACACATTTATTCACAGCTGTTGCTGCAGAAGAAATATAGAGCTATGGTCATTTCCTACACCTGTCCTGCACATCCCTACCTGGTTTTCCTAATGTTTTACCCTCTGCTTGCACCCATTTCACCACTTTCCTATCATCCTTTTTTCTTTGCTTTAATTAAAATTAGCGGGGTGTAAGCAGGAGTAAGTGGTGCTAAGTGAAGCTAAGAGGACTTAACCGTCTATTAGCATCACTTAGCTTCAAGAAAAACTGTACAAACTCACTTATAACTGTTTAAAATTGCTTCAATCAGTCTTCATCAGCCCTTGTTCTGCCCAGTAAGAAAATAAGGGTCTATATTATAAGAGCAATGACGCATTCTTTCGAATGCATCTTGGTCGAAAATAAGAGGATGAAAATGCAAAATATCGAAGCGGCTGTTAAGCGAATTCTTTCCCTGGGAAAGAATTTGCTTGGCTGCTTTGGTACTTTGCCATTTTTGGCATTGTAGTGTGGTCTCAGAGTTGGTATATTTAAGTGGAGGGGTGTGGGGAACAAAGCTCCCCACTTAATGTAATGTTTGAAATTGTTTTTTTTATTTTTATTTTGTTGTTGGAACAGCGATTTTTTTTCCCTTGGAAAAAGATCGCTGTTCTGACACTTTCACATTGTAAGCTTTCACTTACATAGGGTCGATTAATCGCCATTCACTTTTTTAAGCATTCGATGATCTAATATAGGCCCACAAAATAATCAGCTCTACCAAGTCTCAAACCCAAACCACTGCGAACTACAACCACAGCAACATTCCACTACAACATCTGAGCTGTGAGGATGTGTAATTCTTTTACAAACATATCATGCATAATGGTCATTTAACATGAGTGAAAAAAAAAAAAAGTCATCACTACCAAGTCTTGAACCAAGAAACTGTGCACAACCATCACGGCAACATACCTCTACACCATCTGCATTGAAAGAATTTGTAATGTTTTTGCAAACACATCATTCACTACAGTCATTTAACATAAGCGAAAAACATATATCCATAGTACTCTTATATATAAATACAAATACATATATATATATATGTAAATACAAAATATATATATATACATATATATATATATATATATATATATATATATATATATATATATATATATATACACACACACACAGACACACACAAACATATATATATATATATATATATATATATATATATATATATATATATATAGATGTGTGTGTGTATATATATATATATATATATATATATATATATGATGTGTGTGTGTGTATATATATATATATATATATATATATATATATATATATATATATATATATATATATATATATATATATATATATATATATATATATATATATATATATATATATATATATATATATATATATATATATATATATATATATATATATATATATATATATATATATATATATATATATATATATATATATATATATATATATCTAACCAACCTCTTACTGCAAGAGATCTGCAAAAAGGCCTGACAAAGTGGGGGGATAAAGTACAAACAATAGTGACATATTTGAAATATGGCTGTTATATGCATAGAAGTCTGCTAGAGTAGCATGGTTTGATTTATCATATATTTCCTGATAGATTCCAGGTCTGAAACACAAATGATTGTCATCATTTACTGATGTCAATGATCACATCATCCCAGTGATTTGTCAGAAACCCACAACTATTATGGGGAACAGACCAAACAGATAAGCCACATATCTGGACAGTGTCTAGACATCTGGATAATGGAGAGGTATGACTGCAGTCATGTAACAGATGAGAAAAAACACTGAGAGCTGCCAACCATTTCACCCAGCACCTTCTGAACCACAAACTAAATAATTCAACAAATTAATAAAAAATAAAACATGGAAAAAGCACCACGCTAGGAAACAAAAACTGTATATTCAGAGATACATGGATAATTCCCCAGATCTGATTTGGAGTAGTTTTGTGTTGGTCTTACTGTGGTTCAGAAGGTAACAAAAACTGTATGTTAGCGCTTTTGTTTACTAAAAATATGTAAACTTCTTCAGACAATTCACAAACAAAAAAACAACCCTTAAATACTTTAAAAAACATGACATCATTTCCTGAAACATCATTTCCTGAAACATCATTTCCTGAAACAACCTTACCTCAATTTAAAGTAAAAGAACATAAAATGTAAAGTGTAAACTACATAAATCTATTCATAGGTACTATGTTAAACTATTTTCTCGTGAAATTCAGTATATTTTTTATCTTAATAAAGCTTTAAGTTTTAAAGTGCTCCTGATAGAGATTACATCATTTAAACATGGTAGGACCAAAGCATTTAATTTCAACTGCCATAAAACTTCTTTTTCTTCAAGTTTTAGGCTAGTCGGTCCCCCTCTTTCATTCTCAGATACTTTTTCAATAGCCATGAATAATAATTCATGCTCAGGGAATGATAAAATGTGCCTATCTAGGGCATTGGTAGTGTTCCTTTTGTTAATTGCATAGTAGTGTTCATAAATTCTGTTTTTCAGTGGTCTATCAGGTTTCCCTATATAAAAAGCGATAGACCACCCCCCTAGTGTTGCAATTAAACTTCCCATTGATGTAAAACTTTTTTCCTTTTACTGTGAATGAGTTACTCACTTTTATATATTTGCACCAATGACAATTTTCACATTTGAACATTCAAAGAAAACGTGGCAATAAAACTAGATGCAAATGAACCGTCTTTCTCAAAGCTCTTTACATTATTAAAGTCATGTAAAAGTGGGCAATCAAAGGAGGTGGTCAATCATCTGACAAGTCCACTCTAGATTCAATAGTTGTTTCATTCTCTTTTAACTGTAAAATTGGTTTAAATAAATCACTTGCCCTTTTATTCTTCACCTCTTCAATAAGTTCACCCACCAATCTAGGTGGGTACCCACGTTTCATGAACATATCTTTTAATAACTTGTTTTACCAGTAGTAGCTTCAGCAATGACAACAGTAGGGGTTCCGTTGAACATGAGGACTCCTTATCTAATAAATTGAAATTGTTTGATTTCAAACTTTTTAAATTTAAGAAGCTAGAGATAGAGGTTCAGTATCTAGCTGAGTGGGTAAAAAGAAAACAAGTCCGAAAGGGACTTAGACAATGGAGATTTCCAACAGGCCTGATTGCCAATTCTCCATTTCATAAAGAATTACTTTGCCTTTTTGACAAAAAGGGTATTGAACTGATTGAATGTTTAATTAAAGACTATGGTCAACAAATAGAGGTTTTTAAAAATGAACTGGCGGACTTAGACAACAGCATTAGGTTGGACGTCGAGTTTCCGCGGCATAAATTTAACTTTCTTTGAATTTTTTCCAGTATGGAGATTGCTTTATCAAAGATAAAAGAAAACAAGGTCAAGAAACTAAATAGGGACTCTATTGCATATAAAAAGGCTATTGCTTACCCCTCAGCTCCCTAGAATTTTTTAAAGAAAGGTACGAACATTGACTATGACCAGACCTCCTCAGGGGATATATTCATTGGACTTGACAACAATAATATAACATTTGATGCAACTGCAATGAGTTCACCAGTTAGAAGCAGTGAGAGACTTGCAAGTAAAAATAGGAACAACGGTTCTGAATCTAACAGTGTTAAGAATCAAGAACAGAATCAGGGTTTTCAAACACGCAGAAATGCGAACACTGGGGGGCAACGGAATCAAGTCCAGTATCAAAGTCAGTGGAAGAGGAAGAAACAGAACAGGAAGAGGAGATAATCTCTCCAAGTGACTTTCATTTTATTGTTTCTAAAGAAATTGAACAAAATAATTTATGTATTCTTTGTAATAGTTCTAATGATTTCAAAATGTATAATTATTCTTCTTTTGTTCCTGATTCTGCACTCATAGGGATTTTAGCTAGAGGGCTTTCTTTTCTTCCCACTTTTAGGAGTAATTTGGAAAGAACATTGATTGGCTTGAAAACTTTTACAAGGAAATTGAATTTAAATGTTCTTTCAGGTAGTAATTCGAGTCTCACGAAAGATTTTAGAGTCGCCAGCATCTTTAACCCTGTGTTGCACCCCACTATTGCTCTTTTTGAAAAAAATATGTGAAAATGATTTTAGGTCACTTATGGGTACATACTGTCCTAGTAACATTTTTAACAATAACTTTACACAAACTGAGAAAGATGCATTACAGGGGTTGAAATTTGCAAACATTCGTATTATGAAACCAGATAAAGGGGGTGGGTTGGTCTTCATAAACAGGGAAGATTATGTATTGAACATGGAGTCATTACTTGACAGTGAAGCTTATATGCAAGTGTCTCTTAATGAGATGAATGGAGCTTACTGTAGGATCACTGGGTTCATCAAAGATTTGTTCATTGAAGGCCGTATTGATTTGGACCTTATGAATTATTTGGAAATCATTTATCCAATTACCCCAACCCTTTTTGGGTTACCAAAAATACACAAAAATTTGCAAAAACCATCCTTTCATTCTATCATTGATGGGAGACAATCTATCACATATGGGTGTGCCACATTTGTTGATTGTAGACTTAAGGAGGTCTTGAAAAATGAGGTGCAGATTTGCAAAGACTCATGGGATTTTTTGCAGACAATTAATAACTTCCCTTTTGACGAGGCCCTTAATTCTTTTACAATTGATGTTTGCAACCTTTATACATCTATTCCACAAGAACTTGGATGTGAATGGGTGAGAGACTTTCTTTTAGAAAAACAGGTAGAAGGACAAAGTATTGATTTAATCATATACTTATTGGAACTAGTCCTTAATAATAATTACTTTTTGTTCAACAAACAATTTTACCTCCAGAAAATGGGTGTAGCCATGAGGTCCCCCTGTGGAGCAACTTTTGCTAATGCTGTTATGGCTATTTGGGAAAAGCATTATTTGTTCATTGACACCATCTTTCCGGAGAGGACCGCATGGTACACCTGTTACTTGGATGATATATTCATTTTGTGGAGAGGAGATATCGCCACTGCCACTACCTTTGTTGAACAAATTACTAAATACACCAATTTTTTGAAATTTACATGGGAATTCCAAACAGAAAGGATTTCATTCTAGGATGTGGAACTAACAAAGAATATTAAGAAAAATAGTTTTGCTTCCAAGATTTTTAGGAAATCCACATATTCTAATGCATTTTTGCACTTCTCCAGTTGCCATCCTTACCACCAGAAAAGGGGTGTGGTGAAAGGACAACTCGTTAGGGCTGCCAGGATGGTGACTTTGGAGGATGACTTTTTTCAAGAATGTATGTTATTAAAAGATATGTTTATGAAACGTGGGTACCCACCTAGATTGGTGGCTGAACTTATTGAAGAGGTGAAGAATAAAAGGGCAAGTGGTTTATTTAAACCAATTTTACAGTTAAAAGAGAATGAAACAACTATTGAATCTAGAGTGGACTTGTCAGATGATTTGACCACCTCTTTTGATTGCCAACTTTTACATGACTTTAATAATGTAAAGAGCTTTGAGAAAGATGGTTCATTTGCATCTAGTTTTATTACCACGTTTTCTTTGGATGCTCCATCTTTAAAAACTATTATTTTCAAAAATTTATGTTATTTATCAGAAGATCAATCAATTAGTAAACACATTAATGAACATCCTCAAGTGGTTTTTCGTAAGGGATGTAATTTGAAAGCACTTTTGGAAAATAATAATTCCAATGTGCACCGCCCACATAAAGGGATGTTCAAATGTGAAAATTGCCATTGGTGCAAGTATATAAAAGTGAGTAACTCATTCACAGTAAAAGGAAAACAATTTTACATCAATGGGAAGTTTAATTGTAACACTAGGGGGTGGTCTATCTTAGTTTGTGCTCTAAATGCCAGGCGTTTTATATAGGGAAAACTGATAGACCACTGAAAAACAGAATTTATGAACACTATTATGCAATTAACAAAGGGAACACTACCAATGCCCTAGCTAGGCACATTTTATCATTCCCTGAGCATGAATTTTTATTCATGGCTATTGAAAAAGTATCTGAGAATGAAAGAGGGGGACCGACTAGCCTAAAACTTGAAGAAAAAGAAGTTTTACGGCAGTTGAAATTAAATGCTTTGGTCCCACCAGGTTTAAATGATGTAATCTCAATCAGGAGCACTTTAAAACTTAAAGCTTTATTAAGATAAAAAAATATACTGAATTTCACGAGAAAATAATTTAACATAGTACCTATGAATAGATTTATGTAGTTTACACTTTACATTTTATGTTCTTTTACTTTAAATTGAGGTAAGGTTGTTTCAGGAAATTATGTTTCAGGAAATATCATCATGTTTTTTAAAGTATTTAAGGGTTGTTTTTTTGTTTGTGAATTGTCTGAAGAAGTTTACATATTTTTAGTAAATGAAATCGCTAACATACAGTTTTTGTTACCTTCTGAACCACAGTAAGACCAACACAAAACTACTTCAAATCAGATCTGGGGAATTATCCATGTATCTCTGAATATATCATGCACTACAGGGATTGAACTGTGGGGAAAATCAGACATTGGTGAGAAATTGTCCACCCACAACCATTTGCACCACAGTCACAGCAACATACCAGTAACCCAAATGAATTCTAGAGTAGAACGACTGTTTGAACAAACATATCCTGATTGCCAGTCACACACTACACCGACATATACTGGCCCAACTCACAGTCTACTGGGAATCCTGAGGTATTACAGTTTCTCATTCTGCCCCTACAAACATAGAACACATGATAGACCACCAGCAACTGTAGCAGCATGCACAGTCAGATAGAAAAGGATCTATGACACTCACATCTGCTACTCTCCCTACTCAGCCCAACAAACATTTACACACAACACTGCTGCACAATCTTGGCAAGTTGTTAACAATGGCCAGAGATACATAACTCCCAACTCTGCAGATTTCCACAAAATGTCCAGGGTGTGGGACCATATTTATGGCGACTGCTGCATACCACTTCTAGGAGTTTTTTAAGTCACTGGGATGATATCAGGAATGCAGTCACTAAATAATGACATACCACACCGCTTAACCTCTTACTGCAAGGCATCTTGACAAAGCATGACATACTTGGGGGCAATGGTGTTACAAACTGAAATTGATGCTGGTGTTACAGGGTCTGTTGTAACATAACATCCCTGAAGGATATGATGTCTGAAACACTAATGGGTGTCAACATTTACTGACTACAATCCACACATTATCCTACTGATTTCTCAAAAACAGAAATTGTCTGAAGAACAGACCAAACATAACAGGCAACCCTCTGGGCATTCTGTGGACATCTGGACAGTTGAGTGGTATGTCAGAGACATATCACTGTCACACATCAATTCACACACAAAATTCATGTCTGGACAAACTCTATTAATCAAGCAATCTTATATGTGTATAACAGCAATACTTACTTATACTCTGCACTCAATTCTGGAGCTTTGTCCCCCATATTGTTGGGCTTTCTCCACATGTCTTGTCCTGAGATATATTTCCACCTACTGTCTGTAAAGCTGTAGCCCCTACACCACAATAATGTCCTCCACACAGGCAAGGAAAATGGGCAAGGCCCACATGAAGGACATAATTACATCACTGTTTTGCTATGGCATTCGGTAATGGAAAGACAACACAGCTGCTCTGGATGCAAGTAGCAAGTGAGAGACACAGATTGGTGCACTGGCCATAACATGCTCATGAGCATTACCTAAAAAAAGGCAAACTGCTGCCTATGCAACACAGGTCTGAACCCATCTACACAAAGACAGACTGCGACTACACAAATCTCACCATTTGCATTATTCTGTGGAAACGAGCACTATAACAGATATGTCAATCATGTCAGCTTGTAATGGAATGCAGAAGGGGATGCAATAATGTGAAATAGGAAGTTAATCACTAGGTTGCAACAAGACCTGCTGGACTCACATGCTGATGTTCAACACCTATGACCATTCCTGCTTGCCCTGTCTGCCATGACAAGAATCACATCTCTGGCCCCTGAGTCACCCCAGCAAAGGTCAGCTCATGTATGACTACTACTGGAGTACTTATTGTCCAATACTGATAGTGACACTGCTAGGCCAGCTACCTGTGATGTTGTAAATAGTCATATGTCACCTGTGAATGCTACTATGATACATATGCTTGTCTTATATAAAGTATGTGCATAGTACACAGTAGACGCAGAAGTGTGTGTTGAACTGTATGTTATATGCTGAGCCCACACCTGACAACTGTCCAGATTTTTGCAGACTGACAAAATGTCTGCCCCATATTTATAGCCAATGCCTCATACAGTTGTGTATTGTCTGGCACATCACTGGCAACCCAATAAAGACTGAAGTCATAACATAACAGCATATATTTGATTGTCAGATATCATATCCTGTGGAATAGAACTGTTAAAAGTGACACCGTCTTTGCTGGCAACTAAGTGGGTTTCAGATAGATTCATAAAGTGACACTTTTTTCCGGCCTTTTCCCACTAGTGATGTGTGCCATTGTGCAGATGTCTACCTCTAACAGGAGCTAGGTGTCTTAGCATGAAACCCATGTCAATGCAAGTGTACCTTGTTCTGTAGGATGCTGACATTTGTGCAGTCACTGGCACCTTCTTTGCAGCTGTGGAGACCACACTAACCTTATCAGGTTACTCATCCCATCATATGGTTAGACCCCAAAAGGAGGGCTGCAATGCCACAGGAGGTGGAGTGTTAAACATTATCATGCGCATACACACCTCCAGGCTGACCAAACAGCATGACACACAGGAGTCATCCTGAGTGCAGTTAACAGTTGACAAAACACCTACTCAAATCATAGCTAGCTACAGGCCACCGACCTTGACTATGGACACCCACCACACCTATTGGGACTTGCTGGAATCTGTCAGTATTTAATCATCTACACTGCTACTGGGTGACATCAACTATCCAGCCATGGTGTGCATGACCTATGCCACCTGAACATGTATGCACAGAGATTTCTCGACTTTGTCAATGGCAATGCAGTATATCAGCTCATCAGCATTCCTATGACAGGTGTAAATATACTGTACTTGGTCCTAACCAACATGAGTAGCCACTGTAGCTCTCCCACAGTGTCATACTCCTTGGTAGATCTGACCACATACCCATCATTGTTCAGGTCACAATCTCCTCTGCCCCCCCCTTGTCAGGATCAAACAAAATTAACTTTAAACAAATGACTATAATTCTCATTAGAACAGGTAGAAGTAGCTTTACAGCCAACATCCCATCAGTTGGAACTAGCAGTAGTGTCCAAGCCCACACCACAATACTATGTGAGAACCTACATAGCTGTATGGACTCAGCAATATCTGACAGTACAACATCATCTCCCTCAAGGTAGGGTAAACATCTATGGTAGACAGCAGTAATACACAAATACCATAATAGATGGAAACAATTGCTGGAGAGGGCTAAGAAGAAACAGGTGGCTTACTGGAAGCATTGTCACCTTGGTCTGCACAAGCAAATAAGGTCACAGGTGAATTACCCTAAGGCTGTCTTTGAGTGCAAATTAGACATATCCACCAAGGCCAATCACTAGGCCTTCCACACATATGTCTGCAATCCCAGAGGCAGCACACAAATCTGCTCTGTAGTGGTTATCAATAACACCACATACACATATGGCATAGATATAAGCAACCTGCTGCAGACAGTTGAAGTGTAAACATCACCACCCTGCCCCCCATCAGTACACATGTGCATGCACAGCTTTAGCCCCCCCCCTTCGACATCAGGAAGCAGGCCCATAATGCCCTCTCAAAGACAATACACAGAATTCCCCATATGCCTGATACCATCCCTGGCTGCATCCTACATGTACTCAGGCATGAGCTCTTTGATCCACTGTAGTCAACCAAAGCCTGAACTGGTGTCATCACATCTGCACAGAGGACAGTCACTGTCATCCCTACACATGAAAGTAGAGCAATTCACTCACATAGCCAATCATATGTACATCAGCGTAACTTGCCTGCTTTGCAAGGGAATGGAAGGAAATATCAAGGACATTATGAATAGGGACATTGGCAACCTTAAAATGCCTGAGCCCACACAGTGTGGTATTGTCAAAGGGGGATCAGGCCTGTTAAACCTGGTCAACTTCTCTGAAGTGGTCAACAAACACAAGGACAGAGGGAAGATGGTGAACAATGTCTACCTTCCCCGAGCCTAATTCTCTCACAATAATCCCCAGGTGACCAGGATGCATATGCCTACACAGCTAGGCATCAACCTATATGTTACCAGATGAGTAGTTAACTCACTCAGTCAAAGTAGTTGAACCCACCTCTTGTAGTAGAGTCTTCCAAAGCAGTGTACCCCAAGGATCAGTCTAGGGTCCTCTACTGTTTCAGATATACATATATGAGGTACAGGACAAAAGCAGTGGTCTGTGGCTGACCAGGTATACAGATGCTTACAAGGTGGCCACTGTCTGACATTCCCCTACTGATGTGAGCATCCCCCCAAGATGCCCTCACCCAATTAATGACTGGTGCAAGAAGCATTGCTGCAAAATGAATGCCAGGAGATGCATCATTCTCCCTGCTATGGCAAATGTTATCCACACTAATTATGACAGTAATAATAACATTGAGCATGCAATCAGGTGTGAGGCAACTTGTGCACCAAAGTAGCAACCGGACAGTTCCCCACCATGTGGGCACCATTGTACGGAAGGCTATCTACATGGCCCACCTTACAAATATGGGTATGTCATCCAGGAACCGGGAGGCCACTACATCCTTGTACTCCACCCTTATCAGATGCATTACCAAGTACAATAGCCCCTTTGGAATATACCTTGCCAAACACATGCAGCATTTGCAGAGACTGCAGAGGTTCCTGACTAGGCAAATCTAGGGTCTGCAACATCTATCCTATACAGGTAGGCTGAAAGCCCTGTCCATGTAATTAGTCTCATACAGACTGATCATAGGTGACCTGTGTCTGGCATACAAGGCCATTTCTAAACCAGCCTTGATGGCATTTCTACATATCTGTAAGACAAACCCCACTCATGCATCATGCACGCAAAGACCTCACCTGTTCTGTGACATGCATAGTACTTGTTGCCAGGATAGTGTGGTGTACCACCCAATGCACTGTCTGTAAAATGCACTCCATCCCCATGTCTATCAGAGTACATGTATATCCCTCTTGAAGAAGAAGCTGGATGACTTTATGGCAAATGGAAGAGACACCCCTGGGATCCTGCATGTGTCCCAGCTGGACAGGGGAAAAAGCTGCCGGCTTTAAATGGACATAGGCGAAAGTCTGGGCCATGCTTATGAGGTCATGAGGGCCAATAGCCTGGTATCATATTATGAGGCTATGCACCTAGTACTTTACATATTTCCTTTATGTATTGCAGACTGTCCTGCAATGTTGACTGAAATGAATCACTGTGAATCTGAACTATGTAGGTACTGCAGTGATAGTGTATAGTCCTGTTCCTTCATTAGTTATCATCACATATTGTTACACCTTGTCATTGTGTGTGGTCTGTATAGCAGCAAGTCAGCTCTTACAGTACATGCATATGCACTTGGTAACACTGTATAGCTCACTAAAATAGCCTTGGTCTTGGCCACAATTACCATTCTGCTACTAGGTCCATCACACAGTAGGATCTGTCACCCTTTGTTATTGACTGTACAGTAGCAGTGAAACAGATGGATTGTGGCAGGCAGAACTATTGTAAGGTCTGCCCTGAAGGGCCCATAGATGTCACAGCTGTGCTAGACTTTACCAGGAGTGTGTGTGTGTGTGTGTGTGTGTGTGTGTGTGTGTGTGTGTGTGTGTGTGTGTGTGTGTGTGTGTGTGTGTGTGTGTGTGTGTGTGTGTGTGTGTGTGTGTGTGTGTGTGTGTGTGTGTGTGTGTGTGTGTGTGTGTGTGTGTGCATGTGTGTCAGCAAACATAATACTGCAGGGTATTCATTTACATATGTTGTTTTCCCCTCGCAGATGAACACAGGGGTTGGTGTCCCTCCACTCTTACAACCTGATGTCAGTGTTTTAGTGGACTACCATGATGATTGTGGTCATAGTGAGGCACAGGTGTGGTTATTGGTGCCTGAATCTGTGCCATTGTTTGTTATCCCATTTTCACCCAGCATGTCCCTTCACACAGTCAGAATACTCACACATACACAGTACCCAGCAGCCACAGATAATGGAAAGGTAAGGGTGGTGGCATGGAACAGGCTAGTGTGCTGAGTATGGCAAGTGTGAGTGTAGACATCAACCACAGCCAGAGAACAGACAGGGTCACACAAAGGCAGATGGACAGGGGTGCTCAATGGAGGCCTGCCAACCATTAACCATTGTCACAAATGCCACAGCAGGTGTCACATAATGCATGCTACAGTCCGTCATGGAGACACAGGTGCATACTGACCGCAACACCAGACAGATGATCAAGGTCATAAATGCAGCACTCCTTGCCTTGCGTGACAACCTCCACAGCATTTGTGATGCCATACGTCATCTTGCCAATGTCGTGGATAGACAAAGGGGTGAGACATTGTCACTGCTCGACTGTGCAATGTCTGTGCTAGAGCATGTGGTGAGAGTAGAGCATTGGCCTGGTGGACATAGATCAGAAACATGATCAGCTGTGTGCCCATATGACCATGCATATTCACAGTCCCATAACGCAGTACCAACAGCACTACCGAAAGGAGGGTACTGTCCACACCACACCAGAGTAGGCCATCGGCACGTTCTCCCGGCCAGTCCCATCAGGGATGCAGATCCAGCAGACAGCAGTCACCATCATGGAGTAGTACTGCATCTGTCCTTGGGCCTGGTGGTGCCAGTTATACTCCTGGCAGAAGCAGTTCCCACATCCCTGGCGGGAGACAGTGAAGCATACATCGTTCCATGTATGGGCCACAGCTGTCAAACACAGATCTGTGCTGGCCATTCACTTAGCTTGATGGTGGGCATACAAACACTCACACATCCCTATCACAGGCCAGTCACCACCAGACACACACAGCTCCTCTGCATGGCCCAGTTGAACACCACCCCTCCAGACACACACACACACACACACACACACACACACACACACACACACACACACACACACACACACACACACACACAATGTCAGCCATATGGCTCAGCATAGGCCTCTGGCAATCCAACACCACACCTTATGCATGTGATGATACTTGTGCCACAACCCTGTTATCCATACCATCAATGCACAGACGTGGCCATATGGGTCTGATGCACAGGGTGGCTATAGTACAGTGTAGCAATGTCATGCTGTGTAAGGTGCTGTCTGCTGGCATTTGTTATGGGTACAAATAAAGGTGTGTGTACATTGTTAGCAATGATGCACTTTTGCTGTTAGTGCTTCTGACAGACTGTAGTGTTACATACTGTATTTTCGTTATATTCCAGGTGGCTGTGTGTCTGCAGGCTGTGGGCCTGCTGACAGTGCAATGATGAGTAAGACAGAGTGGAAATACAGTGACCTTTTCATAGCCAAAGTACAGCTGTATGTGCACATGTTTACCAGGTGCGGTTACATGCAACGGTGTGTGAGGGGCAATTGTGGCAGACAGTGTGACCTTACATACATACCCTTGACACAGCCACTTAGACTTCATACACATCACCTGGGTGTTCTGTAGGACTGCAGGATCACACATACATAGAAGGTTACTTGAGTACTGGCACTAGGTCCCTCACAAGCTTAGCCATTACTTTAACTGCAACAGATTCACTAGCAGCCCCTGTTGCCCCTGTAATTTCTGTCACATCCACTCAAACATCATGCATTTGATGAGGGTATGCTTGGTACTGTGCATGACAGGTTTGGATTCTTAATTCCTGACACAGGACAGCCTGTGTTAGCCTAACCTGACAATCACCAGCATGTGTGTCTGCTATCTCATATGCATGTCTGGCCTCTTGTGTTGATAGTGCACACAGAGTCATAGTCCTTTACATGGGGCAGCTAATGAAGGGCTGAACACAGCCCCTATCTGCACAGTCTTACAAATGGTATGCTAGGTTCATAACACCTATAGCACAGAGGTACTGTAGTGTGGCATTGTCTGCCAATACTGTTGAAGTGTGTGACAATTGCAGGGGCTGTCAGGATTGCCAATGGTGGGTTCAGAAGCACTTAACATGTTAGAGCCATCTGACATTCACACAAATGAACACTGCTACATGGGGACATGCATTGAAATACACATGCACATGGAGGTGACAATTATCAGAGTAGAAGACCTACACATCTATTAATGTACAATACACAGTTATATGACCATTGCATGCACCACAGTGGCTTGGTGTTAAAAACTGTGTAACTGTGCTTGTACGGTGGATGACATCTGTATGGGCTGACACTAGGTTGGCAATGGGGGAGTCCACAGGGTGAAAGAGGCACACAAAATTGCATAGCCATTACATACACACACTAAAGACAGCCACAGGGGTTGTGCATACAGAAACACATACACCGTTGCCAGTAGACATATTAGTAACCCTACGTATCCACTTGTATGTACTATAGTGCTGCATACACATGACATTCTCCACATAGATTATATATCTGGGACCTAACAGGCAACCTCTTACAACAGGTAATCTTGCAAATACCTTCATGGATGGTGGGATAACCCACCAGATTTAGCGATTGGGCTCATCTACTGCTCCTACAAACCTGCACAAGTGATAGAGTGACATGCTTTGTATCAGCATAATGTGTCAGGTACAATGTCTGATGCTGGCATATGTGTCACTACAGTAACTGTGACATATTTGGCAATGATATCACAGGAATGCTCATTGTTAGGGGACACAGACCACATATGGGTTTCAAATGGGTATATTCCATGTATATCTATACAGATGACTGGTATGCACAGTATAGTGTTACATGATGCATGTGAGGCAGATGCCATTAACAAGCACTTTAAAGTAATGTCATGGGTAGGGGGTCAACAGACCTTAAAATGGTATAACCTACATGCACCTACACGCACAACAGCCACAGGGGATATGCTTCACACAAACTACTAATGTTGTCAGTATTGAGATTAGAACCCTTACCTATCTAATTATTCAAACTATAGTATTACACAGATATTGCATATGTCACACAGCTTAGAGAGCTGACAAGTGTAAACAGGTACATCTAAGGTGAATGACATCAGCAGGCCATATAAAGTAGGACAATGGGACATGTACTGGGTGGCACACCCCTCAAAATTGTATAACCCACACCCCCAGAGGATATGATTCTCACCCATACACACACACACAAACAGGAATGATGTGATTCTCATATGCACACACACACACACACACACACACACACACACACACACACATACACACACACACACACATGCACACACACAGTATTACAGTTGCTAGTATTGAGTTTAGAACCCCTACATCTCTAGATATGTGTATGACACTGTTACACAGCTATCACACATGCCATGGAGCTTATAGGATTTGACAGTTTTGCAAGGTATGTCTAAGGTAAGTTACATCAAGAGTCCTTGTAAAGTATGGCAATGAGAAATGTACTGGGTGGGAAGGGCATCAACAAAATACCCTATAAACATGCACACTTACAAACACCTTTACACACACACACACACACACACACACACACACACACACACACACACACACACACACACACACACACACACACACACACTTGCCACTACTGAATGTAGAACACCTGCCTATCTAGTTATCAATACTATACTATTTAGTTATTACACGTGGCACAGAGCTTATAGGGCTGAGTGCTAACCAAAGGTACTTCTAAGGGCAATGACATCAGCAGGACTGCTAAAGTAGGGCACTGGGAAGTGTTGTGGGTGGGATAGTCCTCAAATAATTTGTCCTAAAAACTTACAAATTCTGGTACATACACTTGTATAAACACACACACACACACACACACACACACACACACACACACACACACACACACACACACACACACACACACACACACACACACACACACACACACTTGCCAAACGTGATAATAGAACCCCTGCCTATCTAGTTGTTTGGACTATAATGTTACATAGTTATTGCATGCACCACTGAGTTTATATGGCTGGCAGCTGTTCAAATGTACTTCTGAGGAGAATGACATCAGCAGGACTGCTGAAGTAGGGCATTAGGAAGTGTAGTGGTTGTGAAATGCCTAAAACTGTTTTATGTATGAAGAAATGCACACATACACACACACACACACACACACACACACACACACACACACACACACACACACACACACACACACACACACACACAGACACTTGCCAGAACTGAGAATAGAACCCCTGCCTATCTAGTTATTTGTATTACACTGTTACATAGTTATTGCACATGCTACAGAGCTTATAGGGCTCAGGGCAACATTGTGCAAAGGTATGTCTAAGGTGAATGACATCAGCTGGACTACTAAAGTAGGGCACTGGAAAGTGTTGTGGGTAGGAAAGCCCAGCGTACATGCCGTTACATCCCACACAGGGTTATTGGCTTCACAACTCTGAGTGCACTTATTTAGCAGGTTCTCCATCATTGCACCACTCCATTTGCTGTGGTCCTTAGACAGTTTGTGTTGCTATATATATTATGAGGCTACATGTGGTCCTAGCTGTCATACCATCACAGACTGACAGCTGCACAGGCTCAAATATGACAGTCAATGGCCCACACATGGGAACAGGGTGTTAATAATGTTCGGCCAAATATATACAGTTGGGAGACAAGTTTGGTAATTGCTTGTTTGCTCTTATGGGTTTGACATCTGCTTCCCCACTGTCTGTCATTGCTGTTCTGACATGACCCTTTCTTGTTTTGCAAATAGGTGGCAGGCAAATGCAATGTTAGGACAAGCAGAACAGATATTCAAGGCATACTTGTGCTTCTTCTGTGACAACATGTGTCATTCCAGAGGTAAGGCTGTTGGCCAGTGACATGTTGTCAGTGCTGACAGAGAAAGGTTGCAGCCTTTTATCACTGGCAGTACACTTCTCTTCAGGTGCCTGCTGTCCTACTAGGCATCAGACCTTTCAACTTCTGAGAGCCAGACATCTGGACAAAGCTATTAGTAATTAGTGGACAGAGGTCTAAATATAAGGACCATTTTTAAGTATTGGCCTTACAAACTTAGAAAGGTGATTCAATAAAATATTTTGCATTAACATGCAAGTTTCTATAGGGTATGATGTCTGATACTACAATCTGTCACTATTTTCTGACCTCAGTCTTATGTGATTTGCCAATGAATTGTCAGACAACCACTATTTCATGTTGTACAGTCCACAATTATGATGCAAACCTCTGGACATTCTGCAATAGGTATATAGAGTTGAGAGGTATTGTAGGCACTGTATAGGTTACTCCAAGATTTGTACTGTCCATATATGTGGCCCCCTGTCCATGTCCTGTACAGCTTTCCTGCATTAACAGATATTGACATCTGGACAGTATATACAGCTCCTACTGTAGGTGTCCTACCGTAGGTGTAGCTGACATGCAGAATAGTTGGCACTGCAGTTCTTGGAACATGGTCTTGTCAAAGACAGTACTGTACCTAGGCCATTACGACACAACAGCAAAGAGTAAGTGCTGGCCACAGCCTGACAGTATTAACCACACATATACATAGCTCATTGACCCCTGCATTTGTGGACATGCAAGACGATGTCATGTTGATTGGGACAGCCCTGGTAAAGTTTGCTCTGCTGCTATTGCCCTGCAGACATACATGTTACTGCATTTCGATGGGAATATGGTTGTGGTCTAAAATGTAAGAGCATATAACATGTTAAATCACCCACAAGTGTCCCATATAGTATAGTCGCACCCCATGGTAATGTAATGAAAGCACATAGAGGGACGTCATGTAAAGTAAATAATATACACTTACTAATATGTCAGTAATGATTAATTAATTCATTATTGTGATATTTTTTAAAATGAAAAGTGAGCAATGGTAAGCAGTGCTTAGCTATGCTTAGTCGGTGTAAGCATTGCTTAAATGTGAATGTTAAGCAGTACTCAGCTCAGTTAACTAGATTTGCACACTGTTAAGCAGTGCTCAGCAATTACCCCTTTAAGCGCTGTTCAACTCAGCTTAGCAGATTTGTGCACTGCTTAGCTGAGCTTAGCATTTTCAAAATGGTCCAATAATGGCAAAGGACTGGACTATAATCTTATATAAATAACACAGGTGGGAATACAGCCAGAATCTGTAGTAGCATGCTCTGAGTGTCAGGTGTTGGTGAGGACTTGAGCTTTTGGGTGCAGTGATGAGGCATTTTGGAGTCCAGAGACATGGTTGGGCTCCTTGTAGCAAACCATGATGCCAGACTGCTGCAGGGCCAGTACCAGGGCTCACAGTACAAAGTGGAGGCCTGGGACCATCTGGCACATGATATCACAAGTGCTACTGGCTTCCACTGAACTGGTGAGAAGATATGGCATCACTACGCTGACCAAAAGCAGATGAAGGGGTTGCTCTTGTCCCACTGGATCCAAGACACTTTAGACAACTATGGTCCAGCAGTTTGTAAGTATCCCAGATATAGCTGTACCATATTCTAGCCTGAGTGTGTGATAGACAGGTATGCATAATGTTTGTTTATTTTCTCCCCCTACAGCTGAAGTGGAGAGGGCTAGCAATGCTGAGCCCATGCTGACAGACTGATAAGGCTGCACAAACAGGCTGGTGAGTACAGATCTACCTTGCAGTATATAGTGAAATAAATAAGAAGGAGTAAATTGTTTACTGTGTTCTGTGCTAACAATTAAAGAAACATTTAACACACTAATAGTCATCTACAGCATATGCAGTAGTAGAGCACTGTGTCATACAAGTACAATAAAAACCTAAACCACCAACTGTTGTGTTTATCCTATATGTTGTTCTAGAAATGGAATGTGTACATGTTCTGCACAGAAAATGTGGCTTTGACAGCATGAATTAGCAGAGGTTGTTCTGAGAATCATCTAGTATGCAAAACAGTAGATTGTGTAGCTGTAAATTAAGATATGCATGAAATATGACATAAGCTAGGAACTAAGATCTGAACCCTGAATACTAATGTCAAATGTATTATAGTGTGTCCCCTGCTGCAGTGCCTTGTGTTAACCTTTGCTTTCCGGATTGTGTAATTTCAAAGGATTACTACACAGCACACTAACTATTTGTCATGCATAATTCTTAGGATTACAATGTCAACTGTATAACCCACAGGATATTAGGCAGAAAACAGTCAATCAAAAGATGGCAGTTCCCCAGTAGCTCAGTGTGCTGAGAAAAAGCCTTGTAGCTCATTTTAGCACACCCAGACACGGTTCAAATTCAGGGAGGGGTACTGAGACATCTGCATATATACACTCAAGAAATCTTGAATATCTGTAGAAACAGTCAGATAGTGGTAACAGATATTTTCTTCCCAGGTCTTACAGGTAATGAAATGCTTGTAGTAGCTGTTTGAAGGGTATAACAATACATCATGTACAACTGCCCACTGTCCAGCCCCATGCCTGCAAATGACAGCAGGATAGGTACATACACCATGCCCTCTTCTCGATACATGTCTCTCAAGTGTCACGCTGTCATAGCTAGTGGTCACTGCTGACAATCACCGTAGGCACAGATTGGAATCCAGGTGAACTATGCTAGCAGCAGATTCACACAAGATCATTGCAGGGTACCCCTTCTTTATCAGGTATGTAACCCTGACATGTACAAGCCCTCTCCAGTAAAGTAGCCACAGTTTACCCAGTCTGCCCCATACCATTACAGGTTGACAGTCTAACAGGTATGTATGTGCCACAGAAGCTATGGGGCCATAGGTAGCTGTAAAGTGAGGGCAGACCTGTAGAGTATTGTTGTGAAAAATACAAGCCAATACAGTTGTTAATGGAATTTTTATTCTCTCCCCAACCCATCATCTGCATCAATAAATATTATTCATATACTATGGTTACGTTGTTCTCAAAACCTATTTTTGGGACATATTCTATTATTGTTCATATATTTCATTGGTTGCATATTAACATACCTTGTTCAAATACCATTATTGGTGGCCTGTTGCCGTCAATGTAACTTGCATGCTATTAAAATGCTTACTGTTGTTATATTTATGCATGTGCTCTGTTTGCTATGCAAGAGTTTCATTCTGTTAGTTTGGGTTAATGGGAACACCCATGCATGCTGTTATAACTAATTTTGAAATGTGTTGTTCATGACAAACCAATATAACTTGGAAAACCACAACACCATTGCATGTTTGCGAAGGCAGATCCTGATGGATCCACTTGTCCCACCCCATCTGGCCGTGGCACCAGGCCCCAGCACATCTGGGACCCAACCCGGAACATCCTTCACCACCTTTAGGTGGAGCCACCTCAGGGGATGGGACCCATCCAGCCAGGTGTGGGAGCAGAAAGAAGCCCATTACTAGCAGAATATTCTGGGGTATGGTGCGCAGCATATTCTGCTCTGAGTTGGATGGGGTGTTGCTCCAGATGGAGGGCTGCCTGGTGCACCTAGAGGGGCAGGCTGCCCCTCTTGTCCAGCCCCCAGCACAGCCTCCATTTGGGATGTGAAGGTGCAGTGGTGACTGCCCATTGGTGGGGACCTCAGTCCCACTGTATCCATTTGGGGGCTCATAGGGCTCTGATTCCCAACCAGCCTCCCCTTCCAAGGTATTTTCCACCCTCATGTGCCATATACCATCCCTGTCTGCTGTCTTGTGTGTCTTGTCTGTCTGCAAATGCTACCCTTCCTACCCAGCTTAACCCCCTACACCCCTTCTCCAACATCGCACTCTCACCTAAAAAAAGGGTATCTGTCCCACAATAAAAAGCATTGCCCCATACATAGCTCTACATTTTCCCTCAATATACAGTGAAATTAATCAATATACCCACAAATTATTCTACAAATGTCTGTTGCGAACACCCCTTCCTGTTGGGTGTGAGGCTGTAAATCCCAAATTCTACACATTTATTCACAGCTATTGCTGCAGAAGAAATGTAGAGTTATGGTCATTTCCTACACCTGTCCTGCACATCCCTACCTGGTTTTCCTAATGTTTTGCCCCCTGCTTGCCCCCATTTCACCACTTTCCTATTATCCTTTTTTCTTTTCTTTAATTAAAATTAGCGGGGTGTAAGCAGGAGTAAGTGGTGCTAAGTGAATATACGAGGACTTAACCATCTGTTAGCATCACTTAGCTTCAAGCAAAACTGTGCAAACTCACTTACAACTGCTTAAAATTGCTTCAGTCAGTCTGTCTTCATCAGCCCTTGTTCTGCCCAATAACAAAATAAGGGTCTATATTACAAGACCAAAGACGCATTCTTTCGAATGTGTCTTGGCCAAACATAAAAGGCTGAAAACACAAAATATCGAAGCAGCTGTTAAGCAAATTCTTTCCCTGGGAAAGAAATTGCTTGGCTGCTTTGGTACTTTGCCATTTTTGGCACTGTAGTGTGCTCTCGGAGATGGTAAATTTAAGTAGAGGGGTGCGGGGAACAAAGCCCCCCACTTAATGTAATGTTTGAAATCACTGTTCTGACACTTTGACATTGTAACCTTTCACTTACATAGGGTTGATTAATCACCATTCACTTTTTTAAGCATTCGGTGATCTAATATAAACCCACAAAATAACCAACTCTACCAAGTCTCAAACCCAAACCATTGCAAACTACAACCACAGCAACATACCACTACAACATCTGAGCTGTGAGGATGTGTAATGCTTTTACAAACATATCATGCATAATGGTCATTTAACATGAGTGAAAAAATTGTCATCACTGGCAAGTCTTGAACCCAGGACCTGTGCACTGCCATCACAGCAACATACCTCTACATCATCTGCATTGAAAGAATTTGTAATGTTTTTACAAACATATCGTGCACTACAGTCATTTAACATAAGGGAAAAACATATATCCATAGTACTATTATATATAAATACAAATATATATTATATATATGTATATATATATATATATATATATATATATATATATATATATCTCTACACACACACACATATATATGTATGTGTGTGTGTGTGTGTGTGTGTGTGTGTGTGTGTGTGTGTGTGTGTGTGTGTGTGTATATATATATATATCTGCATACATATTTATACTATACAACTATATATATATATATATATATATATATATATATATCTATATATATATATATATATCTTTATATATCTTTATATATCTTTATATATATATATATATATATATATATATATATATATATATATATATATATATAGCCTGACAGAGTGGGAGGATAAAGGACAAACAATAGTGACATCTTTGAAATATGGCTGTTATATGCATAGAAGTCTGCTAGAGTAGCATGGTTTGATTTACCATATATTCCCTGATAGATTCCAGGTCTGAAACACAAATGATTGTCATCATTTACTGATGTTAATGCTCACAACATCCCAGTGATTCATCAGAAACCCACAAATGTTATGGGGAACAGATCAAACAGATGAGCCACGCATCTCGACAGTGTCTGTACATCTGGATAGTGGAGAGGTATGACTGCAGTCATGTAACAGATGAGAAAAAACACTGAGAGTTGCTAACCATTTCACCCAGCACCTTCTGAACCACAGTAAGACCAACACAAAACTACTCCAAATCAGATCTAAGGAATTATCCATGTATCTCTAAATGTATCTCTAAATATATCATGCACTACACGGATTGAACTGTGGGGAAAAGCAGACATTGGTGAGAAATTGTCCACCCACAACCATTTGCACCACAGTCAGCAACATACCAGTAACCCAAATGAACTCTAGAGTAAAACAACTGTTTGAACAAACATATCATTTTTGCCAGTCACACAGTATACCGACATATACTGGCCCAACTCACAGTCTACTGGGAATCCTACGGTGTTACAGTTTCTAATTCCGCCCCTACAAACATAGACACATGATAGTCCAGCAGCAACTGTAGCAGCATGCACAGTCAGATAGAAAAAGATCTATGACACTCACATCTGCTACTCTCCCTTCTCAGTCCAACAAACATTTACACACAGCACTGCTACACAATCTTGGCAAGCTGTTAACAATGGCCAGACATACATAACTCCCAACTCTGCAGATGTCCACAGAATGTCCAGGGTGTAGGACCATATTTATGGCAATTGCCACATACCACTTCTAGGAGTTTTTTAAGTCACTGGGATGATATCAGGAGTGCAGTCACTAAATAATGATATACCATACCGCTTAACCTCTTACTGCAATGCATCTTGACAAAGCATGACATAATTGGGGAAAAAGGTGTTACAAACTGAAACAGATGCTAGTGTTACAGGGTTTGCTGTAACGTAACATCCCAGAAAGATATGATGTCTGAAACACTAATGGATGTCAACATTTACTCACTATAATCCATACATTATCCTACTGATTTCTCAAAAACAGAAATTGTCTGAGAAACAGATCAAACATAACAGGCAAACCTCTGGGCAATCTGTGGACATCTGGACAGTTGAGTGGTATGTCAGAGATATATCACTGTCACACATCAAGTCACACAGAAAATTAATGTCTGGACAAACTCTATTAATCAAGCAATCCTCTATGTGTATAACAGCAATACTTACTTATAATCTGCATCCAATTCTGGAACTTTGTCCCCCATATTGTTGGGCTGTCTCCACATGTCTTATCCTGAGATATATTTCCACCTACTGTCTGTAAAGCTGTAGCCCCTACACCTCAATAATGTCCTCCACACAGGCAAGGAAAATGGGCAAGGCCCACATTAAGGACATAATTACATTACTGTGTTGCTATGGCATTCAGTAATGGAAAGACAACACAGCTGCTCTGGATGCAAGTAGCAAGTGAGAGACAACGATTGGTGCACTGGCCATCACCTGCTCATGAGCATTACCTACAAAAGGCAAACTGCTGCCTATGCAACACAGGTCTGAACCCATCTACACAAAGACAGACTGCGACTACACAAAGCTGTGGAAACGAGCACTATAACAGATACGTCATTCATGTCAGCTTGTGATGGAATGCAGAAGGGGGATGCAATAATGTGAAATATGAAGTTAATCACTAGGTTGCAACAAGACCTGCTGGACTCACATGCTGATGTCCGGCACATATGACCATTCCTGTTTGCCCTGCCTGCCATGACATGGATCACATCTCTGGCCCCTGGGTCACCCCAGCAAATGTCAGCTCATGTATGACTACTACTGGAATGCTTATTGTCCAATACTGAGTGTGACACTGCTAGGCCAGCTACCTGTGATGTTGTAAATAGTCATATGTCACCTGTGAATGCTACTATGATACATATGCTTGTCTTATATACAGTATGTGCATAGTTCATAGTAGACGCAGAAGTGTGTGTTGAACTGAATGTTATATACTGAGCCCACACCTGACAACTGTACAGATGTTTGCAGACTGACAACATGTCTCCCTCATATTTGTAGTCAATGCCTCATACAGTTGTGTATTGTCTGGCACATCACTGGAAACGCAATAAAGACTGAAGTCATAACATAACAGCATATATTTGATTGTCAGATATCATATCATGTGGAATAGAACTGTGAAAAGCGACACCTTCTTTGCTGGCAACTAAGTGTGTTTCAGCTAGATTCATAAAGTGACACTTTTTTCCGCCCTATGCCCACCAGTGATGTGTGCCGTTGTGCAGATATCTTCCTCTATCAGGAGCTAGGTGTCTTAGCATGAAACCCACATGTGTGCAGTCACTGACACCTGCTTTGCAGCTGTGGAGACCACACTAACCTTACCAGGTTAGTCATCCCATCATATGGTTAGACCCTAAAAGGAGGGCTGCAATGCCACAGGAGGTGGAGTGTTAAACATTATTATGCACATACACACCTCCAGGCTGACCAAACAGTATGATGCACAGGAGTCATCCCGAGTGCAGTTAACAGTTGACAAAACACCTACTCAAATCATAGCTAGCTACAGGCCCCTGACCATGACTATGGACACCAACCACACCTATTGGGACTTGCTGGAATTTGTCAGTATTTAATCATCTACCCTGCTACTGGGTGACATCAACTATCCAACCATGGTGTGCATGACCTATGCCACCTGAACATGAATGCACAGACATTCTTCGACTTTGTCAATGGAAATGCAGTGGATCAGCTGGTCAGCATTCCTATGACAGGTGTAAATATCCTGTACCTGGTCCTAACCAACATGAGTAGCCACTGTAGCTCTCCCACAGTGTCATACTCCTTGGTAGATCTGACCACATAGCCATCATTGCTCAGGTCACCATCTCCCCTGCCCCTCCCCTTGTCAGGGTCAAACAAAATTAAATTTAAACAAATGACTACAATTCTCATTAGAACAGGTAGAAGTAGCTTTACAGCCAACATCCCATTAGTTGGAACAAGCAGTAGTGTCCAAGCCCACACCACAATACTATGTGAACACCTATATAGCTGTGTGGACTCAGTAATATCTGACAGGACAACATCATCTCCCACAAGGTAGGGTAAACATCTGTGGTAGACAGCAGCAATACACAAATACCATAATAGGTGGAAACAATTGCTGGAGAGGGCCAAGAAGGAACAGGTGCCTTACTGGAAGCAATGTTACCTTGGTCTGCACAAGCAAATAAGGTCACAGGTAAATTACCCTAAGGCTTTCTTTGAGTGCAAATTGGACACATCCACCAAGGCCAATCACTAGGCCTTCCACACATATGTCTGCAATTCCAGAGGCAACACACACATCTGCTCTGTAGTGGTTGTCAATAACACCACATACACATATGGCATAGATATAAGCAACCTGCTGCAGACAGTTGAAATGTAAACATCACCCCCCCCATCGGTACACATGTGCATGCACAGCATTAGCCCCCCTCCATTCATCATCAGGAAGCAGGCCCATAATGCCCTCTCAAAAACAATACACATAATTCCCCATAGGCCTGATACCATTCCTGGCTGCATCCTACATGAACTCAGGCATGAGCTCTTTGATCCACTGTAGTCAACCAAAGCCTTAACACCGGTGTCATCACATCTGCACAGAGGACAGCCACTGTCATCCCTACACATGAAAGTGGAGCAATTCACTGACCCAGCCAATCATATGCACATCAGCATAACTTGCCTGCTTTGCAAGGGAATGGAAGGAAATATCAAGGACATTATGAACAGGGACATTGGCAACCTTAAAATGCCTGAGCCCACACAGGGTGTTATTGTCAAAGGGGGATCATGCCTGTTAAACCTGGTCAACAAACACAAGGACAGAGGGAAGATGGTGAACAATGCCTACCTTTGCCTAGCCCAATTCTCTCACAATAATCTCCAGGTGACCAGGATACATATGCCTACACAGCTAGGCATCAACCTATATGTTACCAGATGAGTAGCTAACTCACTCAGTCAAAGTAGTTGAACCCACCTCTTGTAGTAGAGTCTTCCAAAGCAGTGTACCCCAAAGATCAGTCTGGGGGCCTCTACTGTTTTAGATATACATATATGAGGTACAGGACAAAAGCAGTGGTCTGTGGCTGACCAGGTTTACTGATGCTTGCAAGGTGGCCACTGTCTGACATTCCCCTTCTGATCTGAACATCCCTCAAGATAGCCTCACCCAATTAATGACTGGTGCAAGAAGCATTGCTGCAAAATAAATGCCAGGAGATGCATCATTCTCCCTGCTGTGGCAAATGTTATCCACACTAATTATGACAGTAATAATAATATTGAGCATGCAATCAGGTGTGAGACAACTTGTGCACCAAAGTAGCAACCTGACAGTTCCCCACCATGTGGGCACCATTGTACGGAAGGCTGTCTACATGGCCCACCTTACAAATATGGGTATGTCATCCAGGAACCAGGAGGCCACTACATCCTTGTACTCTACCCTTATCAGATGCATTACAAAGTACAATAGCCCCTTTGGAATATACCTTGCCAAGCACACGCAGCATTTGCAGAGGCTGCATAGGTTCCTGACTAGGAAAATCCAGGGTCTGCAACACCTATCCTATACAGGTAGGCTGAAAGCCCTGTCCATGTACTCAGTCTCATACAGACTGATCATGGGTGACCTGTGTCTGGCATACAAGGCCATTTCCAAACTAGCCTTGATGGCATTTCTACATATCTGTAAGACAAACCCCACTCATGCATCATGCACACAAAGACCTCACCTGTTCTGTGACATGTATAGTACTTGTTGCCAGGATAGTGTGGTGTCCCACACAATGCACTGTCTGTAAAATACACTCCCTCCCCATGTCTAGCAGAGTACATGTATAGCCCTTTTGAAGAAGAAGATGGATGACTTTATGGCAAATGGATGAGACATCCCTGGGATCCTGCATGTGTCGCAGCTGGACAGGGCAAACAGGTGCTGGCTTTAAAGGGACATGGGTGAACGTCTGGATGATACTTATGAGGACATGAGTGCCAATAGCCCGGTATCATCTTATGAGGCTATGCACCTAGTACTTTACATATTTCCTTTATGTATTGCAGACTGTCCTGCAATGTTGTGTGAAATGAATCCCTGTGAGTCTGAACTATGTAGGTACTGCAGTGATAGTGCATAGTCCTGTTCCTTCATCAGTTATTATCACATATTGTTACACCTTGTCATTGTGTGTGGTCTGTATAGCAGTAAGTCAGCTCTTACAGTACATGCATATGCACTTGGTAACACTGTATAGCTCACTACAATAGCCTTGGTCTTGGCCACAATTACCATTCTGCTACTAGGTCCATCCCACAGAATGTTCTGTCACCCTTTCTTGTGGGCTGTACAGTAGCAGTGAAACAGACGGATTGTGGCAGGCAGAACTACTGTACGGTCTGCCCTGAAGGGCCCATAGATGTCACAGCTGTGCTAGATTTTACCAGGAGTGTGTGTGTGTGTGTGTGTGTGTGTGTGTGTGTGTGTGTGTGTGTGTGTGTGTGTGTGTGTGTGTGTGTGTGTGTGTGTGTGTGTGTGTGTGTGTGTGTGTGTGTGTGTGTGTGTGTGTGTCAGCAAACATAATACTGCAGGGTATTAATTTACATATGTTGTTTGCCCCTCGCAGGTGAACACAGGGGTTGGTGTCTATCCACACTCACAACCTGATGTCAGTGTCTTAGTGGACTGCCATGATGATCGTGATCATAGTGAGGCACAGGTGGGGTTATTGGTGCCTGAATCTGTGCCATTGTTTGGTATCCCATTTTCACCCACCATGTCCCTGCACACAGTCAGAATACCCACACGTACACAGTACCCAGCAGCCACAGATAATGGAAAAGTTAAGGGTGGTGGCATGGAACAGGCTAGTGTGTTGAGTATGGCAAGTGTGGGTGTAGACACCAACCACAGCCAGAGAACAGGTGGGGTCACACAAAGGCAGATGGGCAGGAGTGCTCAATGGAGGACTGCCGACCATTAACCCTTGTTGCAAATGCCACAGCAGGTGTCACCTGACATATGCTACAGTCCGTCATGGAGACACAGGTGCATAGTGACCGCAACACCAGACAGATGGTCAAGGTCATGAATGCAGCACTCCTTACCTTGCGTGACAACCTCCACAGCATTTGTGATGCCATACATCATCTTGCCAATGCTGTGGATAGACAAAGGGGTGAGACATTGTCACTGCTCGACCGTGCAATGTCTGTGCTAGAGCATGTGGTGGGAGTAGAGCATCGGCCAGGTGGACGTAGATCAGCAACATGATCAGCTGTGAGCCCATGTGGCCGTGCATATTCACAGTCCCATAACACAGTACCAACAGCACAACTGAAGGGAGGGTACTGTCCGCATCACACCAGAGTAGGCCATTGGCACATTCTCCTGGCCAGTCCCATCAGGGATGCAGATCCAGCAGAGAGCAGTCACCATCATGGAGTAGTACTGCATCTGTCCTTCGCCTGGTGGTGCCAGTGATACTCCTGGCAGAAGCAGTTCCTGCGTCCCTGGCAGAAGACGGTGAAGCATACATCCTTCCATGTATGGGCCACAGCTGTCAAACACAGATCTGTGTTGGCCATCCACTTAGCTTGATGGTGTGCATACAAACACCCACATATCCCTATCACAGGCCAGTCACTACCAGACACAAACAGCTCCTCTGCATGGCCCAGTTGAACATCAACCCTCCAGACACACACACACACACACACACACACACACACACACACACACACACACACACACACACACACACACAAACAAGATGTCAGCCATATGGCTCAGCATAGGCCTCTGGCAATCCAACACCACACCCTATGCACATGATGATACTTGTGCCACACCCCTGTTATCCATACCATCAATGCACAGACATTGCCATCATATGGGTCTGATGCACAGGGTGACTATAGTACAGTGTAGCAATGTCATGCTGTGTAAGGTGATGTCTGCTGGCATTAGATATGGGTACAAATAGAGGTGTGTGTACCTTGTTAGCCATGATGCACTTTTGCTGTTAGTGCTACTGACAGATTGTAGTGTCACATACTGTATTTTGGTTATGTCCCAGGTGTCTGTGTGTCTGCAGGCTGTGGGCCTGCTGACTGTAGCAATGACGAATAAGGCAGAGTGGAAATACAGTGACCTTTTCATAGCCAAAGTACAGCTGTATGTGTACATGTTTACCAGGTGCGTTCACATGCAACAGTGTCTGAGGGGCATTTGTGGTAGACATTGTGACCTTACATACATATCCTTGACACAGCCACTTAGCCTTCATACACGTCACCTGGGTGTTCTGTAGGACTGCAGGCTCACACATACAGAGGAAGTTACTTGAGTACTGGCAGAAGGTCCCTCACAAGCTTAGCCATTACTTTAACTGCAACAGATTCAGCTAGCATCCCCTGTTGCCCCTGTCATTTCTGTCACATCCACTCGAACATCATGCATTTGATGAGGGTATGCTTGGTACTGTGTATGACAGGTTTGGGTTCTGAATTCCTGACACAGGACAGCCTGTGTTAGTCTAACCTGACAAGCACCAGCATGTGTGTCTGCTATCTCATATGCATGTCTGGCCTCTTGTGTTGATAGTGCACACAGAGTCATAGTCCTTTACATGGGGCAGCTGATGAAGGGCTGAACACAGCCCCTATCTGCACAGTCTTACAAATGGTATGCTAGATACATAACACAGATAGGACAGGGGTACTGTAGTGTGGCAGTGTCTGCCAATACTGTTGAAGTGTGTGACAATTACAGGGGCTGTTAGGATTGCCAATGGTGGGTTCAGAGGACCTCTGACATTCACACAAATGAACACTGCTACTTGGGGACATGCATTGAAAGACACATGCACATGGAGGTGACACTTATCAGAGTAGAAGACCTACACATCTATTAATGTACAATACACAGTGATATGACCATTGCATGCACCACAGTGGCTTGGTGTTAAAAACTGTGTAACTGTGCTTGCATGGTGGATGACATCTGTATGGGCTGACACTAGGTTGGCAATGGGGGAGTCCACAGGGTGAAAGAGGCACACAAAATTGCATAGCCATTACATACACACACTAAAGACAGCCACAGGGGTTGTGCATACAGAAACACATACACAGCTGCCAGTAGACATGTTAGTAACCCTACGTATCCACTTGTATGTACTATAGTGCTGCATACACATGACATTCTCCACATAGATTATATATCTGGGACCTAACAGGCAACCTCTTACAACAGGTAATCTTGCAAATACCTTCATGGATGGTGGGATAACCCACCAGATTTAGCGATTGGGCTCATCTACTGCTCCTACAAACCTGCACAAGTGATAGAGTGACATACTTTGTATCAGCATAATGTGTCAGGTACAATGTCTGATGCTGGCATGTGTGTCACTACAGTAACTGTGACATATTTGGCAATGATATCAGAGGAATGCTCATTGTTAGGGGACACAGACCACATATGGGTTTCAAATGTGTATATTCCATGTATATCTGTACAGATGACTGGTATGCACAGTATAGTGTTACATGATCCATGTGCGGCAGATGCCATTAACAGGCTCTTTAAAGTAATGTCATGGGTAGGGGGTCAACATGCCTTAAAATGGTATAACCTACATGCACAACAGCCCAGGGGATATGCTTCACGCAAGCTACTAAAGTTGTCAGTATTGAGATTAGAGCCCTTACCTATATAATTATTCACAATATAGTATTACACAGTTATTGCATATGTCACAGAGCTTAGAGGGCTGACAAGTGTAAACAGGTACATCTAAGGTGAATGACATCAGCAGGCCTTATAAAGTAGGGCAATGAGACATGTACTGGGTGGCACACTCCTCAAAATTGTATAACCCACACCCCCAGAGGATATGATTCTTACCCATACACACACACACACACACACACACACACACACACACACACACACACACACACACACACACACACACACACAGTATTACAGTTGCCAGTATTGAGTTTAGAACCCCTACATCTCTAGGTATGTGTATGACAGTGTTACACAGCTATCACCCATGCCATGGAGCTTATAGGATTTACAGTGTTGCAAGGTATGTCTAAGGTGAGTTACATCAAGAGTCCTTGTAAAGTATGGCAATGGGAAATGTACTGGGTGGGAAGGGCATCAAAAGACATTACCCTATAAACATGCACACTTACAAACACCTTTACATACACACACACACACACACACACACACACACACACACACACACACACACACACACACACACACACACACACACACACACACATACTTGCCACAGCTGAATGTAGAACACCTGCCTATCTAGTTATCTGTACTATACTATTTAGTTATTACATGTGGCACAGAGCTTATAGAGCTGAGTGCTATCCAAAGGTACTTCTAAGGGCAATGGCATCAGCAGGACTGCTAAAGTAGGGCACTGGGAAGTGCTGTGGGTGGGAAAGTCCTCAAATACTTTGTCCTAAAAACTTACAAATTCTTGTACATACACTTGTATAAACACACACACAGACACACACACACACACACACACACACACACACACACACACACACACACACACACACACACACACACACACACACACACACTTGCCAAACCTGATAATAGAACCCCTGCCTATCTAGTTATTTGGACTATAATGTTACATAGCTATTGCATGCACCACTGAGTTTATATGGCTGGCAGCTGTTCAAAGGCACTTCTGAGGGGAATGGCATCAGCAGGACTGCTAAAGTAGGGCATTAGGAAGTGTAGTGGTTATGAAATGCCTACAACTGTTTTATGTATGATGAAACACACACACACGCTCAGACACACACACACACACACACACACACACACACACACACACACACACACACACACACACACACACACACACACACACAGACACACACACACACCATCACACACACACACACAGACACTTGCCAGAACTGAGAATAGAACCCCCGCCTATCTAGTTATTTGTATTTGTATTATTTGTATTACACTGTTACATAGTTATTGCACATGCTACAGAGCTTATAGGACTGAGGGCTAAGGCTGTGCAAAGGTACATCTAAGGTGAATGACATCAGCTGGACTGCTAAAGTAGGGCACTGGGAAGTGTTGTGGGTGAGAAAGTCCTCAAAGTACTTCATCCTATAAACATACACATGTATATGCACGCACGTTTGCCAGAACTGGGAATAGAATCCCTGTATATCATGTTATTAGTATAACACTATTACATAGTTATTGCATGCACCACAGAGCTTATTGAGCTGGGGCTGTGCAAAGGTACTTCTATGGGGACTGATATCAGCAGGACTGCTAAAGTGGGGCACTGGGAAGTGTACTGGGTGGTAATGGCCTAAAACTGTTTCACCTACAAACACACACTTACATTTGCCAATACTGAAATTAGAACCCCTACCTATCTAGTTATTTGTACCATAGTATTATGCAGATATTTCATGCACTACAGAGCTTATAGGGCTGGCAGATGTCCAATGGTACTTCTAATGTGAATGACAGCAGCAGATCTTGTGAAGTAGGGCAATGGGAAGTGTACTGAGTGAGAACAGCCTCCTAATACTTAAACCTACTGACACACACACGTACACACGTGAGCACGCACACGCACACACACACACACACACACACACACACACACACACACACACACACACACATACAGGCAGGTGATGTGATATTATAACCCCCCCAGCTCAGTACTATTACACAATGGAGCTCGCCTTCATGCTGGCATGTGTGACTGGTTACAACCGGTATGCCACTATCTGCAACAGGGCATCACTCTATGCCTTTCAGGGTATCTGTGTGCATGACTCACTCTCTCTGTGTCCCCCTGTGTCTCTTTCTCTATCACTATCTGTCTCTGTCTTCCCCACGTCTATGTGTGTGCATGCTCGACATATTGTTATCTTTTTCCCATATATATGTTTGTGTATCACATGCAAGAGATGCAGATATATCACATATGGTCACCTACAGCTATTTGAGGGTAATCCTGTCTGATGGGTGTGTGTAGGGACAGTTAAGGTGTACATAGCTGTCTGTATGCAAAGGCTCATATGCACAATACAGTTATATAGTCCGATGTGGGTTACAACATGGCCTGTGATTCTAAGTGTAGGAGCATGGCCAGTATGAACTATTATAGTGAGAGTGAGACTCCATTCCAGAAATAGTTGTACTCTGGCCTGGGGTTTTGTGTACTACAGCCATACCTCTCAAAAGTAAACAGGACTTTCCTAGCTGTACTAGGTTTGTTTTAGCAGACATTTTCTGATAGATCTGAAGTCTGACACTGCAATGTATTGTGTCATTACCTACTGACAGACATCCTCAGATCATCACAGTGCTTTACCAGAGGAATACAAGATGTATGATGCACAGGCCAATATCATGACTGTATACATTCTTGCCCAAAAAGGCCAGTTGAGAGGTTTGACTACAGCCAGTTGACTGAAGAAGCTCTGTAAACAGTCCAGCAACTTGGTAATGTACTGGCTGGGGATCTCCTACTTGTGTGGTATTCTTCTTACCTGAAAAGTCATATCCTGGTGTGGCCATACCTCTCAATTGTACATTTCTGGCAGATTGTCCAGGTGTTTGTCTAGCAGTTTTGTCCAGTCTACATAAACTTGTGTTTTTATGGGAAGTTAGTTGCATATAATTGAAGAGTGATGTTGCAAATTAATGACAGACATTACTGTTTCAGACTTCATAATCTTCATATAATTCCTGCTAATGCAAAACCCCTTATTTTACCAACTTTCTGAGTATGTAAGGGCAATATTTACAATATGTGCTTATCATTGTGTCTTTGTCCCACTTTTATTTATGTCCTTGTCCAGATGTCTTGCTGTCAGAAGTTGGGAGGTATGGGTGTGGGTAAAGAGTGTATTCTACTGTGCAGAAATGTCCATTATATGTGTAGTATATTCCACATAGCATTGTGACTTCCAGGTATGTCAGTGGCAGAGCAGTACAGAGTAATGTGGTGAACCACTGATAGACAGTTGTGTATAAGTTGATAGGTTGCTATGACGTTAGTAGGGTATTGGCCCTGGATCCCTTATAACCCAAGCAGAAGATAGTGTCGCCCATGTTACAACATGTCAGCACACAGAGCCCCTGTCCAGCATGGACACAAGTGGGATCACAGGACTGCATTTTGTGTTTCCCATTCACTTATACAGGAAGCACATCCCTGGAGGTATTGAGGCAATTGGCTTGCTGTTGACAGGGAGTGTATTCCACAGATGGGGGTTTGTGTGTTACACGTATCTGTCACACCAACAAGCCATACTGATATCACAGCCCAGGTTGATGCTGCACCTACAGGTTGATGGAGTGGGCCTTGAGTTCCAGATGTGCAACAGTCCCATCAAGGCAGGGTCTATATTGCTTTGTATGCCAGACAGAAGTCACCTCAGCAGAGTGTGTATGGAATGGGGTAGAGGGACAATGCTATTAGTCTATCTGTGTAGGGTAGGTGTTTGGGTTTTGTGGTTAGGCTTTTGTGTTTGCAAGACCCTGGTGTGTGGAGTCTACACGGTCTGTGGTGTGTAGGTTTGTGGAGTTCTCATGTGATTTTGCCTCTGAGGTGTCCATTGTATAGGTTTTGTTTTGTTAAGGACCTCCACTTACATGGGTGTGTGTTGTGTATTTGCACATGATGTTTACTGACTCCTTACACTGCATGGCACCTATGTTACTGCACAATCTGTTCTGGTGTGCACATTCTCCATTTGTCTGGCCAGTGGTTCCCCTTCCCTTTATGCATGTCTCTGTGTCCTTCTGTAGTCCAATCACAGGCTTTGGCCACAGTGGCTGCTGTTATTTATTTGTAATTCTGATGTGTGGCAGGGTACATGCCGTTACATCCCACACAGGGTTATAGACTTCACAACTCTGAGAGTACCTATTTAGCAGGTTGTCCATCATTGCACCACTCCATTTGCTGTGGTCCTTAGACAGTTTGTGTTGCTATATATATTGTTATGAGGCTACATGTGGACCTAGCTGTCATACCATCACAGGCTGACAGCTGCACAGGCTCAAATATGACAGTCAAAGGCCCAGGCATGGGGACAGGGTGTTAATAATTTTTGGCCAAATATAGACAGTTGGGAGACCAGTTTGGTAATTGCTTGTTTGCTCTTATGGGTTTGACATCTGCTTCCCCACTGTCTGTCATTGCTGTTCTGACATGACCCTTTCTTGTTTTGCAAATAGGTGGCAGGCAAATGCAATGTTAGGACAAGCAGAACAGATACACAAGGCATACTTGTGCTTCTTCTGTGACAACCTGTGAAATTCCAGGGGTATGGCTGTTGGCCAGTGACGTTGTCAGTGCTGACACAGAAAGGTTGCAGCCTTTTATACACTGGAAGTACACTACCCTTCAGATACCTGCTATCCTACTAGGCATCATACCTCTCAACTTCTGAGAGCCAGACATCTGGACAAAGCCATAAGTAATTAGTGGACAGAGGCCTAAATATAGGGACCATTTTTAAGTATTGGCCTTACAAACTTAGAAAGGTGATTCAATAAAAGATTTTGCATTAACATGCATGTTTCTATAGGGTATGATGTCTGACACTATAATCTGTCATTATTTTCTGAACTTATTCTTACGTGATTTGCCAATGAATTGTCAGACAACCACTATTTCATGCTGTACAGACCACAATTATGATGCACACCTCTGGACATTCTGCAATAGGTATATAGAGTTGAGAGGTATGGTAGGCACTGTGTAGGTTACTCCAAGCTGTGTACTGTCCATATGTGTGGACCCCTGTCCATGACATGTACAGCTTTCCTGCATTAACAGATATTGACATCTGGACAGTATGTACAACTCCTACTGTAGGTGTCCTACCATAGGTGTAGCTGACATGCAGAATAGTTGGCACTGCAGTTCTTGGAACATGGTCCTGTCAAAGACAGCACTGTACCTAGGCCATTATGACACAACAGCCGAGAGTAAGTGCTGGCCACACCCTGGCAGTATTAACCACACATATACATAGCTCATTGACCCCTGCATATTGTGGAAATGCAACAAGTTATCATGTTGATTGGGACAGCCCTGACAATGTGTGCTCTGCTGCTATTGCCATGCAAACGTACATGTTACTGCATTTGTATAGGAGTATGGTTGTGGTGGGGGTTGGGGGTCACACGTGTCATCTGTACACATTTGCACAGACTCTGCTGATATTTGGTTCCATTTAGCATATTTATTATTTATTTTATTTATTTGACATTTGTTTACCGGAGTGGTCTGACTGAATCTACAGAACCTGTTTTCAGCAGAGGCCCGGGGAGAAAAGCTCCACATGCAATATAATACAAATACAGTATAATCCAATACAATAAAGATTACATTAGAAATACTATACAAAACATAAGTTGAAAGAACAAACTGCTACAAGATGTTGTAATATATTACTACACACCTAAACAGTTCGATACAGTTAAAACATTACAGACGATAATAGCCACTCTCATCATACATGATGTAGAAATTGCAGCCAGAAAGTTAGTGATGCAGACATATAGTGAGAGAGAGTTAAGAAGAATAGAAGGAATAAGGCCTGAGCAGTAGCTTAAGGATATGGCATAGAAGGAGAGAAGGAGTTAGAAGAGCCTTAGGATCTTGCAGTCTGTGAGGGATTGAAATGTGAGAGAAGAGGAAGACCTGAGCATTATGCAGGAGCAGAGCCATGTATTTTTGAGATGATTTTTTTTAAAGAGGCTTTGAAATGGGTTAGGCCAGGAATAAACCTGGTAGCTAGAGGTAGTGAATTCCAATGTATATAGAGAGAGTATGAATACAGAGAGTGATCAGGTTTTCTTGTGGGTTTTGAGATAGCCAAAAGATTTTTGTCTTCTGATCTTAGGGATCAATTTGGTGTGTAAGGTGCGATTAGATTGGCTAGTGCAGGGCAGGCAGTAGGCTTGAAAATAAGGTTGTGCAAGGTGGATAGCTGAATAAAGGCATGTTGGTTGAATAATTCAAGCCAGTTTAGTTCTAGGAGTTGTTTACAGTGGTGTGTGTGATATTTAGTTTATGGCAAACTTTGCAACTTTGTTGTAGCGCTGTTCCAACTTGCTTAGGGTAAAAGTTTGTAAGTTAGTTAAGATGGGGAACCATAAAGAAGAGAGGGAAGTAAAAAATGTTCTTGCCAGGGTAGTTTTGGTTGCTGCAGTAAAACAATGTTTGTTTCTATATAAGAGTCCCAGTTTTTGATGAGTTTTCTTTATATTTTGCTGTATATGAGGGTCAAATGAAAGTTGTCAATTGTAACACCTAGAAGTTTGGTTTCCTACACTATTTCTATGGCAGTGTTGTCAGATGCAAGGATGTTGAAATGATCAGTGACAAGTGAGGTATTTTTGGGATGAAAGAGTACTAGTTTTATCTTCTTTGAATTAAGAAAGAGTTGGGCATTTCTTAGCCAGGATTCAACTGCAGTAAAAGACTGTTGAGTTTTTGAGAGTAGATCTGGTAGTGATTGAGCAGTGCAGATTATGATGCAATCATCAGCATATTGAATGAGGGTGCCAGGGTGTGATGCAGTGTGAAGGTTGTTTGTGAAAATGTTGAAGAGTAGGGGTCCTAAGATGGAGCCTTTGGGAACTCCAGTAGGGTTGTGGAAAAAGGGTGAGAGTTTGTTTGACCATTTCACTGCTTGTTTATGATCCTTGAGGTAGGTCTGAAACAATTTTACTGTGTTATGTGAGAAGCCTGAGGTAGACAGTGTGTTCAAAAGTAAAGGGTGAGACACTGTGTCAAACGCCTTGGAAAAATCAAGAAATACTGTGGCTGTATAGCATCCTGCATCTCTGGCCTTGTTCACAGTGTCTGCAAAAGATAATAGGGCTGTAGATGTGCTATTGCTAGGTCAAAAGCCATGTTGGGTTATGATTAAAAAATTGTTTTACAATAGATATTGCATTACCTGCTAACGGATACCGCTCTCGAGAATTTTGGATATGGGTGACAAGATGGATATAGGATGAAAACTGGATAGATCAAAAGAGTTGCCTCCTTTGTGGATGTGGGTGATGTGAGATTGTTTCCATATGGTAGGTACTTCTGATTCAGATAAAAACCTGTTTATAAGGATACTGATTGGGTAGGCAACTGAGTTAGCAGCCAGTTTGAGGTAGTATGGGGGGAGACTGTCAGCTGAAGTAGAGCAGGGTTTAATTTTTATAGCAGTTTCTTAATGGTGCCAGTGGGTATGGGCTGAAATGAGCATGGGGTATGTATGTCATTATGTTGAGTTTGGGGGTTAGCAATGGCAGGGTTAGAAGTAGTTGTTGGCTTGGGGTTGGTGTCTGAATAGGTTGAAGGGTAGGGGGACGAGCATAAGGGGTTTTAGTTAGTAGGTCTGAATTTGATTTTATGAAGTGCTTGTTATAGTTTTCAGCTATTTGTGATGGAGGGGTATCAGGTGATAGGGTCTGCTCTCCATTTCATCCAGGGTTAAGTAGAAAAGATATGGAGTGCCAAAATTTATTGGGGTTGATTTTATGCTGGAATTGAAGCTGGGAATAATATGACTTCTTATCTTTGTTGATTAGTTTTGTCACTTTGTTTTCAGTGTTTTGAAATTAACATGATTTTGTTCATTTTTGTTTTGTTTCCAGGTTGACCAGGCTAGGTTCCTTTGCTTCATCAGGTGTTTACATTCCTTAGAGAGCCATGGTGCTGAGTTCTTTGGGACCTAGTGTAATAAGTATGTGAAGGAAGGTGTTATTAAGGTATAGTACAGCATCATTAAGGGGTAGTTGTTTCGGGGTGTCCAGTCTATTTCCTGTAGGTGAATTAATGCTGACAAAAATTAATTGATTAATTGAGTTCCTAACTGATTTTATAACGTGTACTCTAAGCTGTCGGGGGTTTGTTCTAAGGCCGTAAGCTGGTAGATGTTTGCTCAGGAAGCTAGGCAGTTTATCTGAAGAGGGGTAATTAGCAGGGTGAGATACTAGAATACAGTCTAAGGTGGATCAGCAGGTAAGATCTTTGCTGTATCTTGTTGGGGCTGAGAAAAAACATACAGATTTATACTATTTGTGGGGAAGTCGGAAGCTATGGTTTGCTAATCTATATTTACATCTCCTATGATTATTGTTTCAGGGTTTATTGTTTGGGATGTCCAGGATAAAATATTTTTCAACACTGGTATATTGTAACCTGGTGGGATATATATTACTATTATGCAAATTATTTTTGATATATTGGGGTTCAAAAAGGAGATTAGTACCTCAGCATTGGAAAAGATGGGTATATTTCTGGTATAGGGTGTGATGTTGAGTGCAGAGGAATATAGAACTGCCATCTATCCCCATTTTTCTAGATCTATCTCTTCTGATTATTGCAAAGTTTGGCAGTATTAATTCTGAGTCTTTTGCATTGGGATGTAGCCATGTTTCAGTAAGGGCTAGTATGTCAGGTTTATTTTGATCAATCCAGGCATGCAGTGTTGCTATTTTATTACTATACTTCTAAGGTTAATTATAAGTATGTTTAAATTTTTGGGGTTACTCTTGTGATTAGGATTAGAGGGTGGGCCAGGGTTAGGATGGTATGTCTCCACATTTCAGTAGCTAGGTAATGAGGAATGCGTACCATTGGAAGTGTTTTTTATTCCTAGGTGAGAGTACTGGTGTCAAGTGTGGTTTCATAGGAGGTGAGGAGGCCAGTTTGTGGGTTGATAGAATGGGAGGGTATAGGGGAAAAGCTGGGAGGAGATATGTGAGAAGCTGTGTTGTTTATTGAGGAGAGGGTTAGAGGAGGTTGTTGATGTGTATTGGTGTGTGGGGGTATGCAAAGATATAGATGTAGTGAGGCTGAGAATTAAGAGTAAAGAGGCTGGGCAAGTTAGGGGTTGGGAGGCTGGCCTAATGGTTAAGGTGTTTGCCTTACAAACAGAAGGTGCAGGGTTTGAGTCTCACAAGGGATAATTGGCTAAGCTTACAATGGCTCACAAGGGCAGTTAGCCTAGCACTAACCTATGAATCAGTCATAAGGAGGAGCATGTCAACTGTGATAGTGGGTTTGAAAATAGTAAAAGTGGAATTTGTGTGTCTGAATGTAGTGCAGGTGTAAATAAAGAATGTTATCATGTGATATGTGTGCAGCTGAAGGTAAGGTTTGAATGTTTTGACTTCAGAGTGGGCTTTGATAATGTGGTTAGGTGTTTTACCTTGCAGTTTGTGATAAGGATGGGTGGGGGTGATGTGCATACATGCAGCAATACCATAGATATGCTAGCAGGACATACTAATCCATTCATTTATTGTTAAGAAGATTGACTTACCTTGTGCCTGCAGCAGTTGCGGGGATAGTGCTTGAGGGTTGCCTATGTCGGATGCATGCAGCACACTGCCTGTACATGGTAAGGTACAGGTAGTGTGATATGAGTGGCATCCATTTTACTGTGTATGTGAGTCAGAGAGAGGTGTCATTCCCTGGGTCCCCACAGTGTCAGTGTGTGTCCTATGCCTTGCCTCTTTGCCAAGTCCAGGGCATACTGGGCATGCCTCCATCTGCCTACAGAAGCTGGTTCAGGGGGTTCATCCTCTGCGTCCCTCTGTGCCTGTGGGGATCTTGAAAATGGTGGAGGGCTGTGTAGCTGTTCCTCATGCTGTTCCAGTTACAGGTGTTTCCGCAGGAACATATGTGCACATGTGGCTGGAGAGTGCTGCAAGGCTTCACCAGATATGTCAAGGCAGAGAAACCATGACTTGAGTGTCCCAAACACATGCTCTATAATGATCCTGTTTTGTGTGTGTGCCTCATTATGGTGTTCTTGAGTGGGTGTGTGTGAATTTCTGATGGGTGTCATCATCCATGGCTTCAGTGCATACCCATACGGGATGTCCAAACTGGCAAATCCCTGATACAGCTGTGAGGAATGCCAGATGTGGGAGTCATGATAACTACCAGGGCTGCCAGCACACACATTCATGATAATGCCCTGGGCATTGCACATGACCAAGCAGTTGATGGAGTGAACGCCCTTGCAGTTTAGATAGTCCCTACCCTGCTCACCTGATGGTGCTTTAGTGTAGATGTGCGTGCAGTCCATGGCATCCATTACCTCTGGGTAGTCTGCTATATGGTGGAAGAGGTGCACATTGCTGGTCCACTTCTCATGGGTGCTGGGGAAGTAAATGTGCTCACCGGCATGTGGTAGCATGGCATCCAGGAACTGGTGCAGTACCCTGGACGGAGATGCCTGTGAGACCCCTATGATGTCCCCAGTCGGTCGTTGGAAAGTACCTGTAGCTAGTATTCTTCAGGCTACACATACCTTGGGTATCCATTGGGATGGGTTCCCCTCTGTTGCCTCTAGATCTGCAACAGATAAGGGTCTTTCCAATATATTAGTTATTTTTAGTGATTCAATTAAAACTAAACTTTATCCATTTATTTACCTTGACAAAATGTTTTTTTTAATATAGCTTTAGTTTTATTTGTAACTGTTGTGCAGTGCAAATGTGTGTTCAAATTGGGGTGGTAGAGAATTCACTGCCAATATATTACACATTATGTATACATGCAAGCAAACACTTTTAAAGAAAGAATAACTTTGGAGCCTGTGTCCACAGCCTTTCTGTATCCAATTTATCTATCTATCTAACTGTTTATGTATGTATATAAATATATATATATATATATATATATATATATATAGAGAGAGAGAGAGAGAGAGAGAGTTTGTCTAATCCATCAAACCATTACAGGTTCAAAAAAATAAAAACAGGGGAGTGAACTTTTGGATTACTTTGTATCTCCATAAAATAAGATTGTGCTACAAGAAAAAAATGCTTCTAGGGCATATACCTCCAAACACTCCCCTGCAAATATTATAATCTGTCCATAGTCACTGAGCCTTCAAAGCATATACCAAATAACCTCTCACATTTGATATGAATGATAATGTCACATGTTGGGCTTCATGACTAGATGACTACAGTATATAAGCCTTACTGATCAGGAAAGAGCATCTCTGGTCCTATGAATCTTACAAAGACCATGTTCTTTTTCTTAAAACAGAGGTCAGGCTCTGCATGCTTCACAGCCTCTGTATAATGCAAAAGCAACACCTTTGCCGCACAACCAACAGCAGCAACAGAATGTCCACTGGCTGCAGAACCATCAACACCATGGACCAACTGGCCTATTACTCTGGACTGTATACTCTCCTAATGCTTTGGCAGCACAGTTTAGTGAGAATAAACCATTCAACGAAAATAAAAAGTTAATACTTTTTACATATGATTTTGTTACATGTTAATGTCATTTTCTGTAAGCCTTACAAAAATACTTCAAATGTGGATGTTTCTGTTTTTCTGGAGTTAAATATGCACATTTTGATAAGGACTGTCTTTTTTTTTTTTTTTGCAAAATAATGAAACAGTGGCTTCAAAAGATACTTTTAAGCCTTTCCTTTTGGATATTACACCCCAAATCATTAACACATACCCTTTTTTTCCATTCCTTCTAATTCTGAGGAAGAAAAAAACATACACTCCAGTCTGTTTTATTCAAGGAACAATGTCATCAGTTTAGTAATTCATACTAAAGGTGTAAAAAAAATAGTGTATATAGATGCATGCTTGCTGATATCTGCCCAGTAGAAAGACTCATTTCTACAACTCTTCAGGAACATGCTGGCACTTGTCTCACACACACAAACACATACACACACACACACACACACACACACACACACACACACACACACACACGCACGCACGCATGCACGCACGCACACACACACACACACACACACACACACACACACACACATGCATGTACACATACTCCTCTTTGATGCACAGAAAAGGACACTGTGCAAGATAAATTAGCATGGTATTCTAGAAAAGAGGAAGAAACAAACTGTAGGAAACACTGAACTTATGAAGCAATTCTGGGGGACTAGATGGAGTCCACATCTGAGTACAGTCTATACATACTAAATAAAAATGTTTGCTATGACATTTTAACAAGTATCCTGAATTATAAGACTTCGAACCAAAAGTAGTTCCTGTGCCAAAATAGTTAATTAATTTTATGTCAGTGTAGGTCTTTATTAAATACTCAACAAAAGCACAGAGTTGACAGATAAACTCAAAGAATGTGCGCATGGAAAAAAGTTGGGTCTATATCAGAAGATCGAAGTTTTAAAACTTTGAATCTGATATGGTTGACACCATGTGATCGAAGTCTTGAAAGTTCAAATCTTTTAACGGAGATCGCTGTACAGTGCGGAAAGGAAAGATTTTCCTTTTCTGCACTGTAGTGTGATCTTGGATTTGGCATATTTAAGTAGCGGGGTGTGTGGGGGGCACAGCCCCCCACATAGGGGGGTGCAGGGGGGCTTTCACCCCTGCTTAAAGCATTTAAATGGTTTGTTTTTGTAGGTTGTTGTGTTTTATTACATTTTCGATGTTTTAAGACTTCGAGTATATGGTGTCGAGCATATCAGATTCTAAGTTTTGAAACTTCGATAATGTAATATAGACTCAAAAATGTCATATATGTACAGTTAATGAAATATGTTTGCACTTGAGGTAGCCCAGTTCCATGCAGAAAAATGAAGTATGAGATGTTGAACTTATAAAAGACGAGTGCATGACAAATTGTTAAATACATAGTAAGCCTTTATTGAGAACAAAACTGAACATGCTATGGCACAGTAGATGTGTAATCAAAGAAAAATTAAGAGACTGTTTTAAACTGGAATCCTTAAGATCTTCTGTCTTTCAGAATTTTAGAACAAGCATGCTAAAATTCCTTCTATATAAAAAATCTCAGTAAATTCTGATTTATGGTCTTATAAGTTTCAACAAATTCTTATGACACACTTTTTAAAATCCTAAGGGAAGTTAATGAAAACGAGCAATGGCTGCTGCTATCCGAAAGAAATGTCACATTCTAGCTTCAGAGATAAATGACTACAATGACAAGGATACTTTGGGTTAGTCATAAGAATTTCATAGACTGGAGGAAGGTGCTTTGATTTTTTCCACTGTGTTCATATAATGAGCAATTACCTAGGACCTTCTATAAAGCGATAGTTTTTCTATGTGTGCAAAAAGGAGAGCTTAATCAGATACATTTATTTGTCACCCTAGTTGGAGGATTGACAGATTAGGAAAAAAAAAGCAGTAAGAGCTTGTCAGAAAAAAAGTATGCACAAATATATATTACTGACTGCTTTATGATAACTGGATTTGATCATAGCTTTATAACTCAACAGCAAAGAAGAACAAAACTGGAAATGCCTCAAAATGTTTAGATGTTGACAGCAAACTGAAATATTTAGAAATATCAGGGGTTTTTCTCATTTCAAAGTAACTGTTAAAGATAATTTAAGTTTACTGTCACAGAAGCGACACAACAAAGCACAGCTATCTGTCTGTAGTTTTAAAGTTAATTGTACCACATACTAAGTACTGCACCCTGTACTGCTAATGGAAAGAGGCAGCTCCTAGTGCCTTATCCCATGCATGGGACCCCTCACATTATCTATGGTATGATCCCAGTTATTCTTATTAGGGGTAATATATAATTATTGACATGGAATGAGTAAGATCATTGTCTAACCACATGGGATAAATTAATTTGAGCATAAAAAGGGAAATTTGCTAGGCTTAAAATTGCTTGTGAGGGCAGCTAGCCTAATACTTACATATGAACCTATGAACCTATAAGTTCATAGGTATGTATTAGTCTGTTGATCCAGTGGACCATGTGTAGCTTAGACAATGACGCCATTCATTTACAAGGACAAAAATTATTACTAAACCTGATCCAGCTTCAGCCACTTCCATAATGGCTAGGGATGCTAGACTTGGATGTCCAAGATATGCGAAACAAGGTTATGGAGTTATTCTGCTTAACCTTATGGGGAGTCTATTCAATAAAAGTGGTATTCTCTGTGAAAGATATCTATCCCACCAAAAGTCCTATTAAACTTTCAGTGGAAGTTTAGGTCTCTTGCTCTTGAGTGAGTGTTTAAATTGTTATTAGCTGTGTGTACATTTAGGAAACTGCAAAAAAAATGGATATTTTTAGGCTGTTTAGGCAAGGCAAACATCTCCACTCAATAGCTGGTAGGAAATGGGAAAGAGCAGAAGCACTTTAAGGCATTCAAAGTAACTTAAGGACATGCCCCTGATGTTTTGGTAAGAAAGTGCAGGCATCTCTTGATCTGCATCATATTGCATAGCCAATTATATACCAAAGTGTTATATTGTATTAACAGTCAGATAAGGGAGGAGCAAAAGGGGACATACCTCTCAGCTGTCCCTATTTTGGAGGAACATTCCTAGTTTCAGGTTTGATTTATCCCTAGACAGGATGTCTTGATTTTTGGAGGCATGTCCCTATTTCTAGGCTTGATTTATCTCTTCACACAATTTTCAGATTCCTTCTCATCATGTGATTTTTTATGTTATCTGCTACACATAAAACTACAATAATATGACCAATATACTAGTGGCAACAATAATTAAAAAAAAAGGGCATACATCTTGTTTCCACCTTTTTCTGAAGCAAAACAAATTTCCTCTTATGACACAATTTTGCAATAGAGTTCATTAAAGTCTACAGATTTCACAGTCTTTTTGATAAGTGCTTACATTTTCCATCAGTTTTGTCACTCTCTGTTTTTTAATATGTTTTTGAGTAGTACCTACATTCCTTCTTTAAGCAGGAAGAGTTATGTGCTATTTGATATAAAAAGTTTATGCTAATTAGATACCCAGATTTTTAGTTGGATGTTCATACTTTTCAATGGTCTTTGTTCCTCTTTTCAATGTCTGCAGGTTGAGACCTGTGGAAGTGGATGATAACGTATTTATATTCAGAAGACATGCTCTGGTAATTTGACTAGCTAAATAAAAGGACCTCATAGCAATAATGATTTCATGGTGTTCAAAGAATAATTTATTGTCAATGAAGCTGCCCAAGTTTCTAAAGATCAAGTCAATTTTTAAGAAGGTACAGCAGCCTTTGTGATAGGAACAGTAGTGCCCAGGTTTGCCAACACACACTGATGCATTTTCTGGCATTTAGCTTGAGGCTGTGGTCCAAGTACCACTTATTAGCATATGAGTTATGCCATCATGGAGATTATATAGGTTATTTGGGATATTTATGACAACTCTGAGTTTGCACCATCAGTAAACTTTGTTGGACACAGACCTTTGGTGTCTTCTTTAACAGTAAGGAAGTAGACGACACAGGGGAGTGGTCCCAGGACCAGTTCCTGAGGGACATCATTGGTAACCACTCTTTAACTGAGAGTGTGACAGTAACACTAACATATTTGATTCTGTCCGTGTAAACCAGGTTGATGTCCAGACAGTAGCACAGGAGTTTATATTTAAATGAATTAGCTTATCAATGATGCCAAATCCATGCATACCATGTTAACCAATTTACCTGAGTTTAATGCCTTAGTGAATTGTTCAATAAACTCAGCCAGTATCAAGGAGCAGGATCTGCTTTTTACAAACATAAATTGGTTTGGGCTTAGGTTTTAAAGATTGCCTATATCCTTGTTTATTAAGTCCACAATGATATGCCTTGTTTCCTTATACATACAGCTAGTCAGGTTGATACATCTATAGTTGCCCATGTCATTTGTTGGTCCCCCTTTGTGAAGGATGACTACAACAGTATGCCATATTTCTGGCATGAATCCATGAAAGGGGACTGAGACTGACTAGATGTAATAAGGTGTCAGAAAGGCGCTATTTGACACTGACAAGAAGACCACATGGTGCATTGTCAAGCCCCAGATAGCTAGAGGTTTTAACCTTAGTGAAACCTCTTAGGACTTGCTCAAAGGTGATTTAGGGGACAGTATACATTCTAATATTGCATGAGCAATTTAGTGGAAACGGGGGTAAAATTTGAGTTAAACTTATTAAATAATATGTTGGCAATAGCCTCATGGGGCAAATATGTAATGTTAGATTGTGTTAACTCAGAGTATCACTGGTTATTATTTCTTATGTTCCTGACCTTAAAAAAAATCATTTTTATCCTTAGCAATTGTAGAAATTCACTTTCCATACCTTATCATGGAGAATTTAATTCTGTTTCTAATGTCTTTGTTAATCATTTTGAGCTCTTCCCTAACTAATGAGGTGTTAAATTTGCTAACCATTTGAAATGTCGGGATCCACTAGAGTGAGTTCCAAAATGCAGAGAATGAAAGGCTGAAAAAGTGGACTTACATATTCTCATATGTCTCAACTTCTTAGCACAAGAAATCTGGATAAAACCTAAAATAATGGGGAGAGAAAAGCCCAGAAATAAGTACAGGTTTTAAATACTGCTCTTATAAACTTAGAAAGTTGCTGGAATAATAAGATTTGTGTTAGCATGCATTTTTCTGAAGGATAAGAAGTGTGAAACAAGTGTGATACTCAAATGTATGCCATTACATAATGGTGTTAATCCTCAGTGATTTACCAGAAAAACACAAATTTTATGAGGAACAGACTAAATATATAAGGCAAAAATCTGGACATTCTGTGAAAATCTGGACAGATTAGATGTATGCCCATTCTAAGTCTGAGATGCCATTTTTTGGAAAATTCCCTTTTATATGAGATATGGTGACCTTGGATTAGGTATAGAAGTTCCAAAGCTATGGTTCTTTTCCTCTTCTCCTGGGTTTTATACCAAAAAGATAGCATGTTGTAGGTTCCTAGAGTCCAGTTAGCTAAAACCGTAGGTTACTCTAAAAATGGAGCTTACCGCCACGATCTGAACAATTATTGTATTTTAGTTAATGATTAGCTTCATAGAGGCTAATCCAGCTAATGAAGGACACCAAGTATGAGTAAAATTATATACTTCTTCCCCGGGATTCATGAAGCTTGCGCCAGGCTCACGCATAGCGTAGGCGTTATAATGCCAAATATGGCCGCCGAGCGATTCAGGTATGATCTAATTCCGCGTGCACTACCGGCGTACGCCAGATCTGCACAGCCCCCGGCGTAGGTATGCAAATCACCCCATGTGCAGTGTTGCACCATGCAACTGAAGGCATATAGTGATTCATGAAGTGGTGCAGGCGTAGCATAAGCCCACGGAAATGTAAACCAAAAAACACGGTTTACATTTTCCCAAACATAACATCGGAGCTATAGAAGAGGGCCAGACCCAGGTATCACAACATGAACATATGCCAATGGTGAAATACACAGCCAATGGCATAAGAAAAGATGCACAACATGTAAATAACAATGTTTAATGTCATGTCCACAGTAACGCACAGCAGAACTGCAGGGCATGTGTGCGGAAGCTGTAACATAAAGAAATAATATAAAAATGTCATAAAATCGCAATGTAATAGAAATCAGGTTTACAGCATAACACACAATGGTAGGCATGGAACACCACAACCAAGGTGCAAGGGTTGCTAAGGGCTTGCGATAGTGTTCGGCGCGGTAACTATGAATTAGTAGTCAATGCCATGCAAATGAGGCAGATAATACTGAATCGCAAATGTCCCGCAGGAGGAAGGTTGTAGCATATGGCGCAGCGGTATAACACCAAGGAGTGGCTCAGAGGAGATACATGACATCAGCAGAGGGGTGTGCCACTGTAGCACTAAGCACATTGGAGCATTGCAAATCTGGCCTGTCCGTTGCTAAGCATATATAGGATAGGGGTGGGGAGGAATCGTTTAGCTGAGAGCACACATGGTGGCCAAAAGCGCATGTGTACGAGGATGAAAACGTGCCTGAAACCCAGTAATCGGATGCATGTGCCGCAAACAATAGCAGAAACAGGAAGGTCAGGGGAAGAAAAGGAAATGCGGAAGTTGGGTAATTGGAGTACTAATGAGCAATCAACACCAATCAACCCACAAAGGCCAATCGACGGCAGCTGACAAGTCCGCTTGCAGAAACTGCAAAACAGGATAGGGGAGGCATGTCAGTGCAAAGAAAGGAAGGGAGGTATTGGATTGCAAAGATAGGAGACCTGACACAGCAGAGCAAAGCAAACCGACAGCAGACCAGCAGTAGCACACATAACGCAATGTACGCCAGGTCCAGGAAAGCACAAATGAAAGTAGGCTGCAGGATGCACGCCAGAAAATGGTAGGTGCAACGCGCAGAAATGTAAAGGGAAGGTCATGAGGTAATCCACAGCAGGCAAATGTAATTCAACACCAAAGGCACCACAATAGTAGTTCTGGCAGTAAAACACATAACATAACCTGTAGCTATGAACGTACATACACACCCTATGACAGCATTGGGGTTCACAGCACAATAGTATAAAGTGTGTAAGCACCCAGCACACACCTGTGTATTCCCAAACACCGCACCGTAGGTGTAAACACACAGGGAACTTTTAAAATGTACATGTTGGGAGCTGCCATAGCTGTGATTCATCAGCATGTGTTAGAGACTGACGTTGTTGTGGAGGATGATGCTGACAACCACCGCAGGCCTCGGAGGAGAAGGGAAGTGTTCAGACCAAGGGTAACCTACCAGGGGCTACATGACCTGGAGATAGTAGAGTGTTACAGGGTGGACAGGGACATCTTACAGCAAATAGTGGAGCTGTGCCGGCCACGCCTGAGAACCAGAAACAATAGAGGGGAACCCATACCAGTGGACATGAAGGTATGTGTAAGCCTGCGAATACTGGCCAAAGGTACCTTTCAAAGGCCAACTGGAGATATAATGGGTATCTCACAGGCATTAGCATCCAGGGTACTACACCAGTTCCTGGATGCCATGTTACCACATGCCAATGAGCAGATATACTTCCCCAGAACTCAGGAGGAGTTGGCCAGCAATATGCGTCACTTCCACCATGTGGCACAATACCCGGAGGTACTGGGTGCGATAGACTGCACGCACATACAAATCAAGTCACCACCCGGTGAGCAGGGTATGCGCTACATAAACCGCAAGGGATTCCACTCCATCAACTGCCAGGTCATGTGCAATGCCCAGGGCATTATCATGGATGTGTGTGCTGGCATCCCTGGAAGCTACCATGACTCCCACATCTTGCATGCCTCACAGCTGTATCAGGTATTTGTCAGGGGGGACATCCCACATGGCCATCTCGTGGGGGATGCTGGCTATGCACTGGAGCCGTGGATGATGACTCCCATCAGAAATGCACACACACCCATGCAAGATCGCCATAATGAGGCACACGCACAAACCAGAATCATCATAGAGCGTGTGTTCGGGATGCTGAAATCACGGTTCCGGTGCTTGGATACATCTTGTGGAGCCTTGCAGTACTCTTCAGGCACATGTGCCCACATCGTCATAGTATGTGCCATGCTACATAATATGATCCTGCGGAAGCAGCTGCAGCAGGGACAAAATGGTGAAGGCCCTCATAGCCCACCGCAATTGCCAAGGCCAGTACAGGTACAGAGAGATGCAGACCATGAACACACTGTGCCAGCCCCAGTAGGCAGACGGAGGCATGCCAATATGCCTACGCCTTGGCAAAGAGGGAGCGTATAGCACATACACTGACCGTGTAGGCCCCTACGGACTGACACCTCTCCACCTACACACACAGTAAAATGGATGGCACACAAACATGACCACCTGTAAATTGTAATGTATAGGTGGCCCAATGTGTGACTCCTACATAGGTAGCCCTCAAACATTGTAAACACAACAGCCAGTGCAACACGGAATGCCAACACCTGAACAGTACATGAGTCTTACAGCATATGGTGGTGCTGTGTGCCTGTCACGTTCCCCGCCAGATATAGATATATATATATATATATATATATATATATATATATATATATATATATATAGATATATATATATGTACACATATGCATATATATAATACAGATAGAAAGGGCAATAGAGGGATATATGGTGATATAGATGGATTCAGCGATATCTGCAAATATAATAGATAGTTCAACGACATTCATAACATCTTGGAGGTACAAATAAATAGGATACCGCCAACCATGGAATGTGTAACATACCGACATGCGTAACCACGAGGCTGAAAGACCGATAGAACACAGTACCAGAACAGTACATCCGCGAGTAATAGTATGATGATATGAAGGGATGATTATTCACCGTTGACGGTGTCGTGGTCCACGTAGGTACTGTGTTCAACTGTGTCTGTGAGTGCCGGAGTCTGTGTAAGTGTGCATTGAGGGTGCCGTGTGCGTTTCTGTGTGACTGTAATGTGTGTGTATGTCTGCAACATGTGTATGTTGGTGCCAAGTCAGAGGCAGACCAGTATGGTAGGTGTGGGTATAGCTAACCATAGACATACGGTTACTACCTGTACCACAGTAGGAGGGACATCCCCACCCTGGGCAGGTGTGTCCTGACATAAAACAGTACAAAGGGCAAATGTCCAAGATGGTAGGACATAAATATGTCCCATATATAATGTAACAGTCATATTTAATAGTTATGCCTGTATGTAAGAAACTTAAATGTTACATGCAATATGATAAGTATCCAAAGTCACAACAATAGGTATGTAGTGAGGATAAAAGTATGTGCAACCTGTGTACTGACTGTGGCTACGTGTTGGCCTGTAAACACTGCTTTGTGTCCCGCAAGTGTCCAACAATGACCATATGATAAGGTGGCAACCCATGGCAAACAGGCTCTTTTAACAACACAACCACAATGACTGCAAATATCTGGGGCAGAAATACAAGGGATAGCTGTCACCTACACATATCCCCTGATATATCGCTGCAATTACGGAGGTATACAAGTAGCAAGCTCACCTGCAGACGATATAGAAACCAATTAACAATGGCCCAACGTACAATCCCGTAACATAAGTCTACTAACTGTTAGCTCTCTAATCAGGGATCGAGCCCACACAAATATATGCGGATTATGTAGAAATGCAAGGCCCACAAACCGTATATGTTACGTACAACCACCGACATCCCCCACACTAGAAACTAAAACAATACAAACTGTAATAGCAGCACAAACATCCAGTCAGTCAATTACATCTGCAGAACCCTCAACATACTGTGTGAGAGACACAATTAAAGGCGACATGCAAAAATTGGCGGGAAGAATCCACGTTTCAGGTATTGACGTATATAAGGATGACTTGCCAGACATTCAAACCATATGCTCATACCAAAAAACAGTTGAAACACTGTGAGAGAGATAGAAACGAAACACTGTAACGACAACAAGGTATGTAGAACGCCCGATATGTAAGGTTATGTATAGCATGATCTGTATTAATTAGTTTTACTGTATGTATAGCCTGGTTTGCATTAATTAAACGTGTCCGCAATGCATAAAGTGGGGAAAGGTATTGATGTAGTGATGTCTTGCTGAGCATACTAACGCTTGTAGAATCTGTGCGTCCAGCAGTGGGACACAAGGTACACAGCACAGACACCAGAAGGGCTGCTACATGAGGCCATTAAACAGAACAATGCCATACAACCCGCCGTCAGTGGTAGGGTATGTCCAACAAGGACGTGCCATAGCAGGGGATAGTATATGTTGATATACTGTCACAGCACGCATGTGTATGGGTAAATAACGTTAATGACATATGTAAGGTGATCCCGCTGAGCAAGTATGCTTTGCATTATGGGATACTATGTGGAATATGTGTAATGTATAGTATTATAGGTAGATATGACAGATATTCTACACAGCATAACAGGCATATCATGCATACCACAGGTATTGTCTATTGGTATGTACAATAACAGGATACATATGGCCTGTAGGTATGGGACATAGTAATAGCATGATAGCTAATCTAAATGGAAGGGCTACCAAGTTACCATGCACAAAGGACATGTAATAGCTGCACAGGTGCATAGTGGGGTACTATGCAGTCTGTCAAGTCCATGTGTAAGAACAACTACAGTGTTCACACTAGTGGCACCTCTCCAGGGTAGTGTCCTGTGAAGAGCAGAGCCAGGTGTCACCTGCACCACTGCACAGTACAGCCACTGCAGTGATCCCAGGCCTACATGTGTCTCCCAACCACCAAGGGAGGTATCACATGAACAGTGCTACTGAGTGTCCCTGCGTGATGTACAGAGGACTTATGTTCCACAGCATGGTGAGTGTCCTGTTTGGGAATGTCTCCCAGAAGCACATCCCACTCATTATGGCGTGTGTGCACATATCCATGAGCATGTTGCTCACAGTGGCCTCTGCTTATGTTGCGTATGAGGAGTATATCCATCAGTAATGTTGTGGACATGGGCCCTGTCTGATCAGCAGAGGTCACCCCTGAGTATGTAGTATGCAAATGTGTACAGATGTGGTGTCCGTAGTGCAGCCGCATATTTAAACTGTCGGAGCTCAGTAAACTTCATGGCGTGTTAATGTTGTAGCATGTAAAGCTGTAGCTGTTGTGTAAGGTACACCCCAAATGGGGTGGTGTACCCTTGAATGTGTGTAGATGTCTTGAGTTCAGAGGTACAATGGGTGCCTATGTACCAGTTACACACCCAGTACAGATAGGTGTGGCCACATAGGAGGATATCCACGCCACAGTGGCAATACGGTAACCACAGGAGTGGGTGTGACATATGTGTGTACTGCAAACATGTACAATGTGATATGTATGTAGGGGACTACCATCCATGTGATAGTCAGTGGGTGAATGGTGTAATGCAAAGGTGATGTGCATGCACCTTGTGTCATGCAGCTTGATGCCATGATAGTCATATTATGTATCTGTCACAGCGACACCCGTATGGTTGGAGTCAGTATCAGCTGGTGGAGCAATCATGGCGCTTGGTATGTAGGGGTTCTAAAGCTAGGCAGGGAAAGTCCCCTGTGCCAGCCTGTTCCACAGGGAAGCATATACTTAACATGAGGGGCCCTATGACTGAGGACCGTGGTATGCCAAAGTACCTGACATGTAGTAGGTACTATGGTATGCTGGCCATACCGTGTGTCCTGTCCATGAGCCACATAGCATAACATCCTGAGACACAGGGTATGATGTGCAGGTGGATGTGTATGTTGTCAATACCAGAATGGGAAATGGTGCCTAAAGGCAATGAGAGGACAATGTAGGATGTGTGGACTCCCGTACCATCAGCAACTGCCCTGGTAACTGTATGAAAGGAGTCCACCATGTGTAGGGGCCATGCTCTGGCCTTAGCATGCCCAACCCAGGTGGTAGCAGAGGACGGGAGACCAACAATGTCTCTGAGAATGACGTCCTTGACGATGTGCCCCATAGCCACGCAGAACAGTCCAGTCAGGTGTGTAGGACTATAGTCCCACTCGTGCAATGCGGTGCCACCTGTGTGTAGTGTGATAAATGCTGCTGTGTGCCATTCAGGGTCTACAATGTCTGAAACAAGGCGATTACTGAATATGTTGGCCTAGTGGGGAGACAAGTAATTCAGAGGTTGGTGGACATCACAGCCTGGGACTTTGGAAGGTGACATGGGGCCAGTGTTCCAGGACACATAGAGTGTAGGTCAGTACTGTGTAGGTGTGACCACAGGGACACCACAATGTTCATGTATGGATTGCTGCCCTGTAGTGAGTGAGAGGGTGTACTGTCAGCAATGAATCCATCCTCCAGCATGTTGCCAACAATACCTGGGTCTGCAATGTTCCTGAGTGACTGTTGTATGTGACAGCAGATGTGGGTGTTGCCATTGAATACTGACATACCACCATAATGCCTGGTGGTACACCCCTGGAATGTGTGGCAGTCATGTTTACGTAGCTAGTCTTGGAGTATGTGATGAGGGACCCTGTGGCCCCACCAAGGCTGACCAGTGAGCCACCCCACACATGGGAATGTACACCACTGTGCAACAGCCTACACCTGTTGTTGTACATCATATGTCCATGGAACATGACCACCAGAGTGGCGTCTGTTATCTGGTGTGTACCATCATGGCTCTGTGTGGAATAGCATGATCCATGCAGTTGTGTACATGCTAATTAAGTGCACTGGGGTATGTGTCAGCATTTGTATGTGCATTGTCCATCTGCACGGGTGTCATGATATTAACAACCGCTGTCAGCAGATGTCTGTAGTAGGTGTAGTAGTACACATGTACTGTGTATGCTGTGATGGGTGTGTTTCCGGGATGTGGCTAACAAGGTAGATTAGCATATGTTCGGAATCCACCAATGAGGGGATAACCCCAGGTGTGTAACACCAGTCACACGGTGGTAGTTTTCATGCCAAGGGTAATATAGGTCTTGGAGGTGGTGTGTATGTGTTGATCCAGCAGAGTAAAGGGTATGACTCATGGATGTGTCGGTACATGAGTGGCTATCCCAGTGAAGTGTGGGGTAGTGTCAGTCACACATCAAAAGTAGTTGAGGCCCACTGTCCACTATACCACCATAGAAGGTATGTTACCCGTGGGGTATGATGTTGACTCTGTCGCTTGTTACAATGTGTATAGCGGTCCCGGACACAGTTAGTTGCACATGGAGCACCTCTGATGCATTGTGCTAAGCAACTTGCCAGGATGTGTGCAAAACATAGTGGGATATGGGAACCCCTCAGCTGTGGGTGTGCCGGTCCAGGTATGTGCCTGGAAGGTATGGTCCGTCTATAACCTGTCATTGCAGGTGTGCTCTGCAGAGCCTACAGGCAGGTCCCAGTCACTGCAGAGATGTTGGAGTGGTGCATTATAAGGTGTGCCTTACCTGCGTGCGTCACAGGGGAAGATGCAAGCAATGTGTCACATGACCCCATGTCGCTCATGCCAGTTACCGCCCTGCCAGTGACAGTTATTGGAAACTGTGCAGGACAGGCAGTATAGCAGCAGCAAGAGCCTAGCATGTGAGCTGTACTCCCAGGGCCGACAGGTGCAAGTCATCTGTGCCACAGCATTGTGTTTGACCAGGACAGTCATAGCGGACAGATACCACATGCCTGTGGAATGACAATAGGAGCATAGGCAACTGTTGAAGTGACACAGTCGGTCATTGTACAGTGGTATCATGTCTGGACGAATGCAAAATGCTCTCCAGGGCTAGGCCCACACCCTCAGGGCTATAAGACTGGTGAGCTATTGCATGTCCCTGCGCACGTAGTCTGTGAAGTGGCATCACAGGGCAATCACACTAACATGGCGAATGACAGACATATTGTCCCTGGTGAGGTGTGGCATAGGTTATGTTGCAGAAGCAGTTACCCGACAGCAAGATGTAAGCGACTAATGCCTTGTGTAGCCTGCTGTGTGGAACTGCAGTGTGACACCCTACAGAGTCAGCTATGACTGGTGTGTTGTGAATGTTATAACACACTATTGGCTGTATGTGGTGGGCACACATGAGTCTGTGGGCTATAAGCTGGTGATGTTGTCTTCCATGATGGGGGCTACCTCTGGTGCCTACAGTGAGTATGGAGACATACTGCACAGGTTGTCCTCGTAGGTGTGGCCAGTGGTGTAGATTATGTGAGACTATGTGATGGGTGGGGTGTGTTGCGAATGTTACACATCCCCAAATGACTGTCAGGTGCAGTCAGGGTAGGCAACAGCATTACTCCCAGCCATAGCTGTCAGCCTCCTGTCCCCAAAATGAGGAACATTAGCCCTCATACAGTGTGACAAATGGGCGAAACGTGGAACACTTACAACTGGCTTACTAACAGCGTCAACTAGGAAGGGCATATGATGGCTAAAATAGGCTGGTCTTACGTATAAAACAGATATTCCAATGAATTAATATGATTCTCATCTATCTAGCCATGGCTAGCAGGTAAACTATGTACAACAATGAATGTCTGACAGTCCCTTCCAATGTGGAACCTTGAGGAACATCAACCTTTTAGAACCCCAAATGATGTACGTTCCCCGTAATGAGGTACACCTGAGAGCTATGGGCCCAGCATGGCTGCAGACGTGCATCCCCCACAGGCTTTAGTGCCATATGTTGGGAAGTGAGCACTGAATGTGTACACGAGACAATTGCTCTATTGCCACATGTATGACATATCCCTCATATAGACAGGCAGTAGCACTGGTACGTGACAGTTGGACATGCCTGCATATACAACCATGTCCCACAGGATATGTGTGTTACGTGTGTACAACAGCTGTCGTACCTTAAGCAAGCTGGGAACTGTAGGACAGCCAGTGTACCCATGGGAAATGGTGTGGAATGGGTGCTATAGTAATCATTAGCTCATGACATGCTCACATGTTCTGAACAAGTGCCTAGCATGACCATACAATACAGATAGGATGTTGGATAATATCAACCCACAAGTGGTGATGACAGTCATTTAGGGTGGCACCGCACTATAACCCTGCTGAGTATGGTGTGCATGTCCATGAACCATTAGCACTGTAGATGTTAGCAGTACAGATGTACAAGATAGCACGGATATTTGATTACAAATACCTTTGCATGTCACAGGTGTATTCCACCAGTGACCTGTTGACAGACCCACAACTACAAAAGGTGCAAGTGTGACATGTGCACAGCACATCTGTGCCAGATACAGTAGAACAGGGTTAATGTGTTGTACCCCACCCTCATTGTAGCCCATACCACACACACAAATGTTAGGCATCTGTGTATGTAAGGCTGTGAATGGCCATGACCTATCAGTTTAGCTGTGTCAGTGTTGTGAACAACATACAGAATGGGCTGTGTGTGTGAGGTGTGTGACATATGTGCACAGTCTGATGGATGATACCAGCAGTGTCACCGCTAGGTGAACATCCCAGTACCCATAAACTGCTACCTAGGCTGTGGTCAACATTATGGACACTGTGTAAGGGATGGTGTTGTGCAGTGCACCCCCGATATGGTGACGTCTCCAGGCCCCTTAGGTAGTCATCTGAGGTACCCATGTCATGCCAGGGTGCCATCCATGAGCACGGAGATCAGTGGCTAGGCATATATAGCACTGTATTGACCAATATTGGATCACATACCACCTGTAAGGGGTAATGGCTATGCATGGATGTGCGATAACAGCCTTCACAATCCACACCTCCACTATGCAGCATGCCGTCTACCTTGCAGAAGGACATTTGCTACACCATGATGATGGACATGCTACATGTCCATATCCTGATCTATATGACATATGTCATGGACATCCACCGTCCTAATACTAGGATCGCCACAGGCTGGACAGATCCCTGTGCCATATATGTGACATACTCCCGCCATACCATGCAACCCTGTCCATCAAAGCTGCAGATGTCATCCCAGTCATACATGGTGTGATGGCCGCATGGTAGATGTACTATCAACTGACTGGATCAGTAATGTGGCACTGATGCAGCTTGCGGTGGCACAATGGCCATCTGTAACAGTGTGGAAACCATGCCCGCACATGCTATGGTTGATGACCATCCCTGCGAATGTCATCTGACTATCCATTGCCCCATGTCTATCACATGTGTAATACAGGCGATCCGTGTCAGGATGTTGAATAGTTGTACAGTGCTGTGTAGATGTATATGGCAAAACACATGCATGTACAGGTGTCCATGCGTATGTGTGCATTGTCACTGCTCAAGTCCATTCCGGCTGTGTCTGTGTTGATATGTGACCTATACACAGCATCCAGGTCAACAGTAGTACCGTGGACACATTGAGGCACGTGCAGATAGGTAAGAACACAAGTGCAGGCAAATAGACATGCCCACAGCAAGACAGCATTTACATGGAGTATGAACACTGTAATGAGGTGACACACATATATGGTGATGATATCCAATGCATAATGGGTGTGACATGTGTGACACAAACACGTCAGTCATGTCAGTGTCATGATGCTTTGCAAAGATAACTGTGCAGATGCAGTAGATGTCATAGAAATGTATTTGCAGCAGTATCTCTGTACATCTCTGAAACTGTGACCTGTCACCATCATTATGTTTTACAGATAATGCCCCGTACACGCCTCCCAGCATACACCCGCCAGGAGGATGATGTCCTCATCCCACAGTTCCATGACAACTATGACTTGTTGTTCAGCCATGTGCCACAGCATGCCCAGCAGCGGGATGACCTGTGGCAGGATCTACACAGGAGGGTGAACAATGTGGGTGGCCATAACCGCACCTACCAGCAGGTGCGCAGACACTGCATGGACCTGATACGACATGCAAAACAGCATGCCACTGCAATCGCCAGGGAACAAGGTGGAACAGGTGGTGGGCCACCAACCCAGCCCCCACTCACACACACCGAGGAGCTACTGGCCAGTCTGGGGACACCCAGGGAACAGCATCCAGAAACACTAGCTGCCATCATAGAGGTGGGTGTCTCCCAACCAATGAGCCTGGAGTTGCCTGGTAAGTCAGTAATGCACATATGGCTATTATATCCCATGTAGTTGCATGTGTCACTGTACATAATGTAAAGTAACAACATATGCCAGGTATGTGGACACACATGCTGCATACTACAGTATGCTACATTGTGTATGCACACATGTGCATACTATATGCTATTACACAGGTGAATGTGTGCACATGCACAATGCAACCTGTGGCTGTCATACAGTCATGGATAATGTTCATACTGGTGTGTCACCCCTATACAGGTACCTCTGGCGTGCCGCACAGACATGGGTCCATTGCAGGATCAGGCATGTTACAGTGTAGATCTATTTGCCATGTGGCCAGTTAACACTTGCACACCTGATGTTTGTTCCAGTCACGATATGCAGGTCGCACCACCATGCATTCACACATGCCACCCATGTGCAATATATTCACACATAATGATACACAGACTTGAAACCACAGTACTTGTCATTGCGACATGTGTGGTCAGCTGTGCATACAACGGTGGAGGTGTTCTACAATGGAGGCATATGTAGTATGCATTGGAACAACATGTGTGAATGCACACAGTACCACACAGTGAGCTGTGATATGGGCAGCCCACAAGTGTCACCATTGTGTCATATGCCCCTGCATCGGGTGCACACATTGTGATGTGCCACCTGACATGTCTCAGACATGTAGTGTTCTGTCTGCAATATTGTCACACTATCACATGACCTATACCCCACATACCAAACATACAACCCGTTGTCTGCATAGACCTGTGGAATGTAACATATCTGACATGTATGGGTGTATGTCATATGGGACCACACAGACATGTGGAGAAGATGCCCATCACACACAATTGGACACCACATGTGCACACATGGCCATGGGGGATGGCCAGAGATATGTAGCCACACAGTACATGGGATGTGTATACACCCTGTTGCACATTGTCCACACATGGTCCAATTATAGCCTTAGTTGACCGATTATACAGTTGATGTGGTACAGTGGACAACCTAAAAGCCTGTGCACAGCTACTGGAGGTGTCACTGAAGTCTACCATATACGATCTGTCAAACATCACGACTGTGTTGCAGTTATGGCTATGCAATGTGTACATATTATGCATTCTACAGCAACATACACACCTCATGTTGCCATGCAATGACACAGTGTCTATACTTCACACTGTATAGCAATGTAGACAGCTCACACTACCCTCCCATGCTCATGCACATTTGCTAAACATGCATTCTATCTGTAGGGCATACACACAACACTGCAATGTGAAGCCCATTATGATGCTGTACATGTGTCAGGACACCATTGTGTCAAACATGTATGCATGTTAATGCACATGTCAGCAAATTACATGTCAAGGTCACGTCAGCCATGTGTACTGTTATCCTGTTCTGGGCCACATGGTGTATCGCGGGGATGCATGCATACTACCATGATTGTGTGAACTGCATGGCCACTGATATGACACCTGCTTGCTGTAGTGTGCACCCCAGGGAGGTATGCTTACTAACACTATTAATGTTGCATGCCATCTGACAAATCACATGCATGGTGTTTCTGTGTGTGTCTGTGTGTGTCTGTGTGTGTGTCTGTGTCTGTCTGTGTGTGTCTGTGTGTGTGTCTGTGTGTGTGTCGGTGTCTATTGTACTTTACAGTATTTCTTTGCATTCACAGGTGATGTAGGTGCGTTACACTCCTGCGGTCCATCTGATGTTAGTGTCCCCACAGATACTAGCGGTGATGAACATATGTTCATATATATATATATATATATATATATATATATATATATATATATATATATATAAAATCTATTTTCTGCCCATAACTCTGCTCTTGCATGGACAGCTGACTGTTTCATGTATCACATATTTGCATAGCTTTCACATACCAATGGGGTATGTTGCAACTCCCAACATTGTCCATGCAACATCCATGTTACGGGCGGTGTTACACGCCCTTACAGGCATTTGCTGTATATCTTGGCAGACATCTATCCTTGCTATACTCTCTCTGTACTCGTACACGCCGGAGGCTTCATGTATCATGGCCTAGTTTTGATGTGTGTATGTCTATTTGTGCTGTGTGCATGGCTCTGGGTATGTCCCACTATCATCATTTGTAAAGGTGACAGCCCTATAGGTTCTTCATGTAAACTGCTGTGTCATTTGACATGTCAGCACATACCTGAGGACAGTACTGCATGTCCTACTGCAGCGCATTTCATACCTTCTGCGTTATCTTGCAGTCAATATTGCTGTTTCCTCACACATGTATCTGTTTCTGTTCATACCATTCCACCTCCTAGAGCAAGTTGCTGGACAAGGCCTTATCTGATAGTGGGACACATAGGGGCAGTAATGACATGTTGCTCTTACAAACGTAGATAGTTGACACAATAATAGGTTTCGCATTAGTATGGCTTTTCTGTCGGATTTGGTGTCTTACTCACATGTTTGTCATTATTTCATGTCTTCAGTTATCATGAAAGTGCCAGAATGTTACTGTTGTTATGAGGCAGAACTCTGCACATTCTGTGTAAATCTGTACAGTTGCAGAGTATGTGTCTGTAACAAAATATCAACTTTCTGACACCAATACACACACTGTATGGCGGCATCACAGGCTACATGCCATTACATTTATATTGCAGGACACACCCACCCAGACAGTTGTATTCCTCACACAGGCCAACACCTGCTTATCCACACTAATTGGTCTATCATGTACCATATGTGTGTGCCGGTATTTGCGCTTTCCGTCAGTGGCAGAGCTCACGTACGTGTCTGGGGCACTGGACATTGTTACGGTGACACTGCATGACACCCTGAGAGACACATTACTTTTGTGTCTATTAACCTTCCACATTGACATTCACAGGGCATACATTGTCATTCACATTTGTCGGAGTACATGCGTGTGTCTTGTACATGTTTTCTCATTTGTCCTGATGTCTTTCTTCTCACCTGTCCACCTAGTATCACTAGTTCTGTACATGTATTTTGGACAGGTTGCCTTCATACCCCTAACCTGTACACATTATGGGTAAACACCCTGATGTTTGACCTTGTTACATTTGTCATAGTGATGTGCCTTTCTGGTAAATTGCTGGCAAGGCATTACGGACTGTGCGGTAGATAATAGTGACTGACATTTCCATTACATGATTAGTAACACTCATAACATCCATATTCATGGGTACGCCAGTATTCTCACAATGTTCTGACTTTGTCTGGGGTATATCTAATATAGTCCCTATTTGTATTTCATGTACTATGCCTTAGTGCAGCTGTGTTATTCTGACAGTTTGCCAGTTATGGGTACCATCTTGGTCGTATGCATGTCCATCCATGATAATCGCCTACATGACACTGATATAGGGCCCTACATATTGCCAAAATGGTTTCCGCAATATCCAGTGGATGGTTTGCCCCATTATTGAGAATATAGGCGTGTGCTATACCCACATCACTCCCACGGGGCGGGCCTACGAAATCCCTGCCAAACAACACCTAGGCCCATTTCTGCATACCCATGATTCCCATACCTGACAACCCTCTACAGTACCCATTACACATGTTTAATGTGTGCGGTACTGAAGTGTGGAGACACTTATATGCACTCCCCACTCTCCGGATATCAGTTCGTACGTCATACATTCTATCGACACATGTGTCGTCAACCTTGCACCTGATACATTTGCATGTACAGCTATTTCGTATTTGCTGCAGTCACTTCTTTTGAGTCAATGTTGGTTGACACTACGTAAGATTCAATTTTTGGAGTCCTGCAATGGACACCTATCTGCATGTTTAAAGTGTAGAACTTGCTGGACTGTCACTTTCTGGCCAATGGTTTGGAATGCTGCGGTTTATTCACCTTTCCTGCAAGTCTGTTTGTCTACCCATATTAGATATAATGTCGCCTATTTATGTACATATGTCATATCTACGGGACATAAGTCTGTTGTGTTTACATATATACATGTACAATCCTCATTTCATAACTTGCTTTGGTTTACGTCTGTGGATTATGTGTATACACATATATCTATATCCATACCATACCTTTCCACTATACAGATTGTCGTAGAGTGTACAGCTGCTTGCCCCTTTATCTTCGCTGTGTTTTAAATAAACCTGTGTCTATCTGGCAATGTCGTGGCATTTCATTTGAGACTTACAGTGGGGATTTCTGGCAAGCAGTTCAGGTTATGACTGCATACCCTTCAGAGAATCCATGCTACTGACACACCAGTTAGTCTAGCCACTTTCTATGTTTGTTCTGGCACATATCTGGTGTTTGTCCCTATTTGTACAGGTAGTTTGCATGGCTTTGTCTGGTTTCATACTTTATGAGGTTAACAGGTTTGAGCCATTTATAACTAACATGGGGGAAACAGCATTCGTTTACTATGCTGTGAGCAGATCACACACGCACAGGTGCACTTGCATTTCCTTATTGTGGGTTACGCGCAGGCACGCATGCATATTCTTATTGTGGGTTACATATGTTTACTAAGTCTTTGTGCTTACATGGGCTTTATTACTTGTGACAGTATCAGTAATTATCTGTAATACGGTTAACGGATGTTTGCGAAACACACGTTCACCTTTACATATTTAACTATCTGTACAGCACAGATGCATTCATTACACTTTCACATTATATGTGCTGTAGTCGTTGTTCAACCGGGACTGCATTCACGTTGGCCGGATGCTGTAACCACTATACGTTTGGTGTTCTGACTCATTTATATGCATACCCATAGTACATAGCTACATTAACATATGCCTCACCACTTCACTTACGTCACAGGCATCCATTCTCCTGCTGGGAAAAATGTGGTACTACATGTTACACATTCTCTATTCCCTACTGCTCTGGACCCACGCTGCATATTTCATCACTGCAGGGATATTCAGAACCCAAAGGCTTATAGTCCTGACACATACAGGTCTTTAATTGTCAGGGTGTTCATGTGGTGATCTGGGTTTAGGCTTGTCCGCCTGGTGAACGGAACTGCCCTGATCGTGTTCAAATGTCAGACAAAGCACATGGACAGGGTTTGTCCATTTTAAACATTTAATCTGTGTTTACAGACACAGGTGTTTGGGCACCTGTCAGCAGCTTATGATGTTGGCAATACATAATATGGGTGGGGGCAGTTATGATACATAATCCACGGTGAGTGGTGTTCCCATTCACATTTGACTATTTCCTGTATTCATTCTTACGAGGGTTATTATTTTGCACATGACTAAACTATGAATGGGTATGCAGTAGTACAGTCAACATATGTGATGGCTTGTTACAGTATATATGTACGGACCTCTGTAATACTGGGGTCTACCCCACATCCTTCATCCCTATTTGTCCACCCATCCTTTTATGCTTTGTCCAGGTTTTGTTGCTGTAATAGGTTGAGAGGTGGTGTCGGTATGTGATTGAGTTGAATATATACTGTCGATAATTCAGTGGGGAGTAGGGTTACCACTTGTTCCTCTTTGCGGGGGAGGTCCCACTTTAGACAGTTGTGTCCTGCGACGACACCTAAGACATGGCAAATGTCCTGTGATTTTAAGACAATAATATATTTCTTAATTTCTGTACTAGTTGCATGATACAGGTATTTTGTATCTGGTACACATAACTATTATTTGGGATAGCATAAGCTATTCAAATGCTATGGCATTAGCTTTTATCTTGGCATACACTTGTAATTCTGTACTTTGCACAGGCCGGGGGTATGTTTTATTCTGCAAATTCTCACATTTCTACAAGGGATGTCCCACCTTGGCCATCTGAACAGGTGGCAACCCTAGTGGGGTGACCTGCATGGTGGACAGCTGTTCCATCCTGCGTAGTATGAATTGCATGTCTGTGTAGAAACTGAACAGTACCGTGACTACCCATACATGTTTTGTCCAGATGTGTACAGTAATGGACACCGTGGCATGTAAACAACTCTGAGGTTTCAACAGGTTACTTATCCCACGCGGGATGTATACACATTTTGCCGTAACATTAACGCGCGGGTATTTGGATTTATGTACCTGTGATGGGATGTTTACAAACATGGGATACATATTTGCAATCCGGACACTGCCTAGGACGATACTTCCTACTACATATGGGGAATACCCGCTATGTGTAGGTGTACGGATGCGCAAGGCTGGTAGCTGGATTTGGTGGACATTCGGACATGGGTGTGGGTTATGTGCTATACAGGGGTTGTTGCGTATTGCATTTGCATGCATGGGTTCTACTTTTGGATATCCCGGTTCCGCATATAGCATCCTATGTGTATGTGACGGTTACGTTCCTGTTCATGTGTATAGCACATTTTAATATACATATGTTTGTGTGTGTTTGGTATACAATATGGACTGTCAGGTTTCTTTACGGTTGTTATATAGCCACAACTGCCCTGCTGTGTACTATCACTACCACTGTGGGACTGCTGGTGACCATACCCATGGGGCTAGACGTGTGTATAGGTGGCGTGCTGACATGATGCGCTTCACTTCCACTGGGTATAACTTCTGACAGTGCAGTACATTACGGACACACGATTTTAAATGTCATTTGTTCCATGGACAGAAACTCATATTATGTTGCGTGCATTTCTGTTTGGTTCTCCATTTTGTGTGGCCGGGAACTGTCTTGCATGCTTTGCATACGTTTCATTATCCACGGACACTGATAGGTGCGATTACTATTGCAGGCAGGCTATAATATTCAGCAGTTTAGGTTGCTCATCACCAGCTGACATTGACACGCCTCCGGGCGCAGCTTAAAAATGCCCCATGCACTCGCACACGTGTCCTATGCACGTGGATGTGGTAGCGGCACACCTTCATTAATATGCATATGGCGCTACTACACCATTTATACGCCACGGCCGGGGCAGGCCTTACACCGGCTTTGCGCCGAGCTTCATGAATCCGGGGGCTTATTTAAAAAGTTAAAGTTAAAAGATAAAACATGTGTAATTTGGTGTAATTTCACCAAAATATAGTCTTAGTTAAAAGAAAGAAAAGCGTTTATATTTTTCTCTAGTTTAATTTTTTTTTATTTTAAAGACAGTTGAGCACTGCTGTAAAATTCAATATTCATTTTGCCTTATCTTCCATGAGATTTTATATACAGCATTGAGATGGTATCAAATAAATAAATAAAAACTTTCTTTCGTATAGAAACATGTAAAAGATTGATCAGTTAAAATTAGAAAACAAAAAAAAAAATTAGAGTTTCATTTCATTAAAGCATAAAATGTTTAAGCAATTGGCAACAACCCCGACTGGTACATTGAGAAGAATACTATTAGACAGAATAGTGCTAGGCTCTGTGGTAAGGGATGCCAATTTATTAAGATACACCTCATAGCGTGGTTGAGTCATTGAGAGGATAGGTGTGTGGCTGCTATATGGTATTGGGATTTGTTTATTGTAAGGAAATGTGAAGCAGTTTTATGTCATTCTTCTGCATTATGAGTCTGGTGGTGATTTCTTAGGAAGATAGATACGCCCCTACCAGCTACAACTTTTAATTTGATATTGGGTCTGAAGGAGTTGTATGCATAAAAGCCCTGCACTGTGCGGATACTTTTACTGTTCTGAAACCATGTTTCAATAACTATACATAAATCATTTTTTTAAGTGTTAGCAATGCTTGTAAGCTGTGCACATTTTTGTTTTCACTTTTAGCATCGAGCAGTGATACTTTATTTTATTTATTTGCAGTTTGTTTACCAGGGTGGTCCATTGGGCCTTGAGGAGTCCTGGGGAGAAAAGCTCCAAAGATACAACTAGTTATAATAACAGTATTACAAAAAAAAAAAAAAAATACAACTAGTTATAATTACAGTGTTACAAAAAATATTAAAAAATAATTCTAAGTTACACAGAGTACTAAGAAGACATAACTGTGAATCTACTAGATACTGATGCAGAGGTTAAGAGAATTTAGAAAATAAAATGTCAGAGTAGATAAAGTATCAGAGTTGTAGCAATGATTAATAGCAGGGTAGATGCAATATCCCAATGTTAAATGTCAGAGTAGAAAAGTATTACAATTTTAGGAATAGTCAATGTCAGGGTAGAAAAAGAATCACGGTGTTAATAATTGAGTTTGTTCAGTTGTAAAAGGTAGTGCAAAGTACCCCAAAATAAATGTTTTAAGGAGGAATAAAGAGAGACAGTTACTAAGAAGGTGTCAACAGAAGTGTTTGAGGTAGGGAGGGATTATAGATAGAGATATGTAGGATGAGAGCAAGAGCATTCCCACAGTGATGTTAGGTGAGAGTGGAGAAGAGATTTAAAAACAGATAGGCTACTGGTGGTACGGATGAGAGGTGGGAGGGAGCTCCAGTGGCGTGTGAGGCAGAAGGAAAGGAGATGTTTGCCAGGTGGGTGGGAGGGTTTATGCAGTTCAATTAGATTTTGTTAGCTGGATTGTAGGCATCTGTTAGGAAGATGCATTTTAAAGGATTAGATGAGGGAGGAGCAGAGAGAGGCATTAAATATAAGTTTATGTGCTTGGATGAGTTGTGTATAGATGAGATTATTGGGGAGTTCAAGCCATTTCATTTGGTGTAGGGAGGTACAGTGATGGGTGTTGGATCTGTGGCCAATTGCGAATTTTGCGATCTTGTAGTAGCAGGAGGAGAGTTTAGATTTGAGGGAGGAGTGCAGGTTGGTAAGGATAGAGGCTCCATATAGTAGGGATGGGGTTAGGTAAGTGTTAGTAAGAGTGAGCCTGGTGGGGGGAGAGATAAATTGGTAATGGTGGTAAAGCATGCCTAATTTGTTGTGAGTTGTTTTGATATTTGCCTGCAAATGGTTGTCATACTTTAGTTGGTCATCAATTAGGATACCCAAGAGTTTGGCAGTAGAGACAGTTTCAAGAGAAGTGTTATATTTACTGGTAATACGGAAACAGTGTTTATCTAGGGTAATGCTTCTGGAGGGGGAAAATGACATCAGTTTAGTCTTATTAGCATTTAGTGCTAAATGATTCTGAAGCATCCATAGTTCTGTAGCAGAGAATGCTTCTTGGGTAAGTTTCATTAGTGTAGATGAGCAGGAGGAAGAGCAGATTATTGTTGAATCGTCTGCATATTGAACAAGTTTAGAGGGATGGCCTGGTGGAAGTCATTGATGAAGATGTTAAATAGAAGGGGTGCTAGAATTGAGCCTTGGGGTACACCAGTGGCTGTGAATTGGAAAGGGGAAATTGCTTTTTTCCACTTGACTGCTTGTTGCCTATCTGATAAGTAGCTGGTGAACCAGTTAATAGAGGAGTGGGATAAGGGTAGTTTAGAGAGCTTAGTAAGAAGAAGGTTATGAGAGATGGTGTCGAATGCTTTAGAGAGGTCTAAAAGGAGGGTGGAAATGATGAGACCAGAGTCACGGGCCTTGTTTACAGTTTCAAGGAAGGAGAGGAGAGCTGTGGTAGTACTATGGCCAGGACGGAATCCATGTTGAGTGGGAGTTAGTAGGTTATTATTGATGAGATAGGGTAGTAGTTGTAGTTGGAAGCATTTTTCGAGAATTTTAGAGATGGGGGATAGGATAGTGATGGGACAGAATTTGGAGATGTCATTATTATTGCCACCTTTGTGGAGTAGAATAATGTAATAATGTAGGCCTTTTTCTAAATTTGGGGAACATGGCATTCAGAAATGATTGTGGTTAGCTATGTGGGGTAATTTGAGGAGAATGACCTTTCCTAAAAATGGCACTACAAAGGGGTGGATGGGGTGTGGGGTGTGGGGAGAAAAACACTTAGCCAATACATATAAGCCTGTAGCATATCATCTGTAGTTAAGCCGATGATGAAAGTCAACTCTTGTTTGTATATTGTAGCACCATTCTCAACAATGACAATAGTAGGATACTGTTCAATATTTGGTTCCATCCATTAACAAATGCATATTCATAGAGGTTTGTCATATCTCTCTTTATGTTATCCAGAGCAGTGAATCTCAAGTTATTCACCACACCTGCTCATTAATCAGGTCATATGTGTACCTGGGGAGAAAGGACTTGAGGACTCTAGACATTACATGTCCTAACCACCTGAGAAGTGCCTACCATTACCCTGTCTTTGTTTAGCCAGGTGAGTAGTGCATGTGTGTATCATGATGTCTACTGTATCCCTGACTCTGCAAGCTACTGCTATTGTCTATATGTCCTGTAGTGCCAGTGATAGTTGTATATTGGATATGACCTGTAGAAGCTGGGTGGAATGCATGAGGTAAATATGGCAGTTAGGCTGATACCGTGTCTTCAGAGTCCTAGGAAGCTTAGCTAATGATTTTTTAATGGCATCAGCATAAGAGAACTTAGCCTTTGAAGTCTTTGGATGCTGCAAAGCTGTGGATGGGAGTAAGACAGTGTTGAGCTCACTGCAAGTATCTGGCTGAGAGAGGGAGGCCTCCATTTGAGTTGTACATTTACACCTCTCACAGATAGCATCCTTGGGTATAGTAGGAGTTTTTATCTGTGAGTATGAGGCAATTCATACACTGTCTCCGAACCACAGGTGCTATAAAGGCTGACAGTTGAGAAGGTCTTTTTCTTACTGACTCTCAGTGATTACCAGTGCTACTAGATTCAAAGTATGTGATGATAAAATCAGAGCTGGGAAAGTGTAACATCTGGGGAAGTTTGTCACGCTGGTTATATGTTCAGCATAAGCCTACGCTACTCTGTTTAGCTGGTACTAAGACTGCACAGATGAGTGCCACTATGAGGAAGCTTGCACAACTCAACACAATCAGTTTAAATAAAGCAGAAGTGGATAAGTAACTCACTGATGTTATAAGACGGTGTCATTACTGTAGTACAAGAAGGGAGAACTGTAGTTGTGCATACCTCTCACCATGGAAATACTACTGTACTTCCCACTATGGAAATACTTCTGTACCTCTCACTTTGGAAATACTACTGTGCTTCGCATTATGGAAATACTGCTGTACCTCCCACTATGGAAATGCAACTGTACCTCCCACTATGGAAATACCACTGCTCTTTCACTTTTGCTCAGTACAGCACCACATAGTAAATTTCACGTAAGGAACAAAAGGACCAATGAAAACTTGGTGAAGTCTGAAGTCCAGATGCTATAAAATATCTGGAATTTGTACTAATTAGTATATCACTCAGGTTACTCACAGCTAATTCTAAAATGGCTGTCACCCCTGATCAAGAAGAGTTACTCAAAGCAGTGATTTTTATAGAACAAAACAGAAGTAAACAAAACAGAACAGCACAGAGGAGGTAAGGTGCAGTCAGCAAAATTAATTAAGGCAGTGTTTAATGAAATAACTAAAATGTTATTAAATAGTCGAGGTGATGCAAAAACAGCTCAAAATGAAAAGAATAGGTAGGCAACTTAAGTGCAAGCAAAGAAAATGAACTTTCCAGCCTTAATCTCTTTTTCCAGACACAACAGCTTGAGATCACATGGATCAGCTCTCTGCAGCCTCTTTAGAAAAACAAAGGTTGAGTTGGGCCCCACATACTAAATACAACAGATGAAAACAGATAGACAAACAAACAAATGGAAGCAATGTGAAATCTGAATCAAAAGTACTATAAACCTCCCAGAACCTGAAGAAATCAGTCTAATGCTCACACAGATGATTCACAACTGATACCATGATGGCTGCCACATTGGCCAAGCAGATTTAATCAAACCAGTGAATGAAATAAAACAAAAAATATCAGAATGAGTAAAGTGTAGCCAACAATGTCACTCATAGGTTTATAGGTTCATAGGAGATTACTAGGCTAACGGCTTAATGGCCCTTACAGGCCTAACCAATATAACCAATTTTTCCCAATATATGGCCCCTAGGTGCTAGTGTATGTCATGGAGGTGTGCCTTTGCATTGAGATTGTCCATGTCCATAATGAACATAGACACTACTCTAGATGAGAATTTGTGATTTCCCCATCCATTGATCCAAACTGTGTTTGAAGAAAGCCAGAAAAAAGCTCTGCTTAATGTACTTAGGAAACCTGTTTCAAAGAAAGGGCAATCTCTGAGACACATATCTGTCTCTCCAGCATGTTTGTTTGAGTTACTAAGTTTAGATCCCTAGATCGGGTGACACTCATGGTGTTAGACTTGCAGATGTGTAGGAACTCCAACAGGGCTGGATTTGTGAGTGCCTTGTAGGTCAGGCTTAGGTCACCCCTTAGCAATCATTAGGAGTCAGAGTAGGGCTTTTAGCCTATCCACATAGATCATGTTGTCTATACCCTATATTTTCTTTGTGAGGAATCTCTGAGTTTGTTCCAGCTGCTGTAACTGTCTAGTCAAGTACATGCCAAATGGTGCACTGTACTCAATTATTGTTCTAATGAGGGCTGAGTATGGTGGTACTATCATTTTCATGGATCTGGATGCCATACCTTTACTTATAATTTGTGTCACATAAAATGATTTCCTCGCCACTGTGGAAACATGGAAGTCAAAGTTCAAGCTACTATCTATCTTCTATCTATGTACCTATATCTATCACCGCTATGTCTACTCTAGGGGCTGCACTATTGATGTTGCAATTTGCAGGGTTATTTGACTTCCCAAAAGGTATGATAATGCATTTGCTGCATTTAGTTTTAAGTCATGATTCTGGCACCAATTGTATGTCTGCTCTAGACCTTTCTGAAGGATATATACATCACAGGGGGATTCAATGATTGCTGCTGGCTTGCAGTCATCAGCAAACATTATCATCCCGAGGCCTTCAACAGTTGCCTTGACATCAGAGAAGTATATTCTGAACAGAGTCATCCCAATATTGAGCCTTGTGGCACAACATTATTAACTGGCCTCTTCCTGGTCTGCAGTCACCTACTTTAACCATGTATCCTGTCCATGAGCCAATTGGCTATCCATTTGATGACATAGAGATTTATGGATAGTTTTGTGAGTTTGTTTATATCTGAGTGAGGTATTGTGTCAAATGAGTTGACCTGGTTGATGTATGCAATATGTACTGCTTTACCCTCATCCATGGCCTTACTGACTTTCTCAAAAAATCCACCAGAGTCAGTATGCATGACCTGCCCTTGACAAAGCCGAATTGGTTCAGGTCCAGTGTTTAGAGGTCTCCTTTTTTCATTATTTATCAGGTCCATGATTATTCTTTCCAAGACCTTACATATAAGACTAGTCAAATTTATGGGTCTGAAATTTCCTGTGTCGGTAGAGTGTTCCCCTTTATGCAGACAGGTGACTGCTGCTATCCTCCACATTAATGGGACAAAGCTAGTCAGGATGCTGTGGTTAAACAGAGATCCTAATGGGTCTGATAAGTCCTGATTTAAGCTGTTTAAGAGGCAATCTGGTATTTTGTCAGGCCTCATTGAAGTTGTGTTTCTAGCTTTAGAGAGCACAGTAGCAACCTGTTCTTTGGTGATAATTTATGATGGAGTGGTGGAGAGTATTTTTTGCGGAAGAACTGGGGGTGATGGGGAGGTGAAATTTGATCTGAATTTGTCACCCAGCAGATTTGCTGTGTCTTCCAGCTGTGTATAGGTGATACTATCTACAACTAATTCTGCAGATTGTTGGGTGCTGCCTTTAAGACTGCGGATATAACTGAAAATAATTGAAAAATTACTTATAATTATATTTAGCTTTGGAGGCTATTTTTCACTCAAAGTCTGCTTTCAGAGACTTGACTATTTTCCTGATTCATTTGTTTAGACTAATGAGGGACTTACTGCTCTGTTGTGCACATTCCTTCTTAGTTTTCAACAGGGTTTTCTTTCTTTATTTTTGTTTTTCACAACCTATTAATACCAGGGGTGCACCAGGGTGGCTTGTTTTTGCAGGTTGACCTGGCTTTATTTTGGCATGGTACTATAATTTTTATGCATTTGTTTATTTGATCATTCAAGGCTTTTGTGTATGCCTCTACATATGTTTCTGTGTTCTCTAGGTATGGAGGAGCTTGGAAACTAACTATAGCATCCCTTAATAGGGTATAATTTACCATAAAGAAGTTCTTAAAGTTGTTGGGGTTAGGTGAGGGGACAGGTTTTACCGTTATTTCAAGGGAGACCACTTCGTGATCTGCTCTTACCAGTCAGGAATTAACACTAGGGGGTTGCAGCACTCTCCCATATTTGTTGGTACCAGATCTAGGATATGTGTTCCCCTAGTGGGAGTACAGACTAGCTGCCCCAGGAAATTTGAATTTACAATGTCAAGAAATCTTTGGGCCTGCATGTTAATGGTCAAGTATGGCTGCCAATTAATGGAGGGATAGCTAGAATCACCAATGAGTAAGGTATTGGGCTGCATGGTGAGTGTTTGTAGTAACTTCAGGTATAATGTATGTATTTCCTGGTTCACAATGGGGGACCTGTAGCTAGCAAGAAAATGGTAACAGATTTTTCCCCATGCTTAGTTGGGCCTGGAGTAGCTCCAGCATATCATATTGTTTGACCAGCCTTGAGGTGTGCTTATCCTTTATGTAGATAGGTACACCTCCAAATTTTGCTCTTTCTTGTTCAGTGGGTGGTTGGAATGTATGAAAGGCTTTATAGCCACATACAACTGAAGTGCTTTACATGGCTTTGAACCATGTTTCAATAACTGCACAGATGTCAACATTATCCAGGGAGAAGAGAACTTTCAGAGAGTGTGGTTTCTTGTTGAGACTCCTAGCATGGAGCAGTAACACTTTTAGCTTGTACTCAGTAGCTTTTGTTATGTTGGAAGGTTTGTCTGCTTGGCAATGACTAAAAAAAGGCATTATGGGGTGGATAATATTGTGTCCAATATCCAAATGCCTAGAGTTGACAGGTGACCTATAAACTATTTTCTCCCAGGCTAAGTATTGGACCCCCTGTGGAATGACACCAGTAGTTAAGGCAATTGTCAAAACCCAATCAGTTTCTGCTGGTATTGTGGCATCATCCTTGGAGATGGTAGAATACTACTCAGTGCTAGGCTCTTACCTTCCTATGACACTTATTCTGAGAGCTCTATCATGTCTCTCTTCATAATAGTCATACTGGTGCTTAGGGGTAAGTCAGTGCTTGCAAGATCTGTTGAATCATGGCCTATGATGGGCAACTAAATGTAGCCATCTCCTTATCCAGCCTGGTTAGATGGATATCAGTGTGCCTCACAACGGAGTCTCCCTTGACCAGTATATCAAGGTGTGTGGTGTTTTGCCTTATGGGCTGAGGTACAATGAGATGTGGCATTTTATGTTGTGATGGGAATTGTCCTGTTTGTGTACATGCAGACTTCCAAAGACTGTGCCTGAAAAGCCTTTGAGGTCTGGATAAGTTACACGTAAGAACCTCTGCATATGTGAGTCTATGTGAGTGGTCCTTTGTGGGTGCATTGAGTGATATGTGTGAGTCACTGACAACCTGTTTATTGCTTTCTGTGTCTGTATGTGAGAGTCTAGCCCCCAATGTCAATGTGCAGCTACATCTCTCACATTCTGTATTTGTCTGTTTGAGAATTAAGTGGTTGTCAGTGTACATAAGGCAGGTGCTATATTGCCTCAGGGTACTCATGTCTGCCAAGCTGGATGCAAAGATAGCAGGAAAGTGCCCATCCATGGTTGCAGGTCCTAATGTATACTTGAAAGGAATAGGAGTGTAGGGTGTTTGTAACTGGATGAGGGAAGGGTGCTTACATGGTGTAATCTGTACCTAATCTAACCAGTGATGCTGCCCAGCAATAAAATGCTCTCTAAGAAGTGATAGTCCTGGATGGTATAATAACATAACTAGCACAGTAAGCTTTTACAGTATAATGAAAATGAGTAATGTTTCCAGATGTTTGCATCTGTACAGGGCACTGACACAGTGAGCAGCTCAGTGCAAAGATGCCAAATTTATACCAGCACTGAAATTACAGAACAATGACTGAGCCATCTGGCCAATACAATGATTACACTTAGAGCCCTTTTGTGTGCTTCCCAATTTAGATAGACAAAGTAAACAATTACTGCTACAAGATGAGCAATCTCAGTCCTCCTAATGTAAATGCACAGGAAAGGAGTGTCCAGAATAAAATGCTACCACAAACAAATTTAAAGATACGCATACAGTAGTGTACTTTAAACAGCTTATAAACGTGTGATTATTCAATAAAAGTACTTTGCTTTGTAGTAATGACCCAAGATTCACTCAATTTTAAGGACTTTATAAAGGTGCTAAAAACAAGATAAGGTGAATAATAAGCCCTCCAGCCAATAAAACAACTACATGCTGGAACCTCTAGAGTGTTTCCCAACTTATACAGACCAGGCTACCAGAAAGTGAAAACAGATGGAAAATCCACCAACCTCTTGCTGTAAAAACACTGAAAAGTGCTTGCTAGACTGTAAAAATATACTACTTTATCCAACAGCTTGCTAGACAATGAATTCAAAGGAAGTAAATCAATAGAACAGACAATGAGAGGAAAATGCACTTTTGTTTTTCAAAATAAGCACAATGAAAGGCAAATAAATAATTAAAGATATAAACAGCAGTGTAGAAAGTTAGGAGCTTATAAAGCTGAGTTTACAGTAAGACCAGACAGCTTAAAATCACAAAATTTAAAACAGTAGATCAAGAAATGGGAGGGCAGGTAGGAAAAATAACTAGGGAGTCACCAATTGTGTTTGTAGTGTTTAAAGGCTTGGAGTCTTATCCAAACAGACGAAGACCAGGTAATTTCCAATGTATTTAAGTATCACTCAAGAAACTAATTAACCAAGAAACTAACTAACCAATGGAGAAAAAAAAACATATGAAATGTACAGGGTAGATAATTTAACTGTTTATCTCCCACACAGAGGAAAAAAACACCAGGCCAAACAGATTTCTTAAAACAGAAAACAAAATGGAGGCGTCAAAACATAAAACAGCTCTATCAGTTTAAGCAACTCATAGGGAAAAATATAGGTTTACTTTCCTCATCCAGCAGGGAGTCACCAACAGTGCTTGCATTTTTTGTAGGCTTGAAGTCTTATCGGAAAAGGCAAAGACCCAAAAGTTCCCTGTGTATTTAAGTATCACTCAAGAAACCAATGGGAAAAAAATGTGAAATGTGCAACCTAGATAATTCAAGTATCAATCTCCCACATAAAACAAAAACACAAGACCCAGTAGATTTCTTAAACAGAAAACAAATGGAACAGGTAAAATAGAAAGCAGCATGATCAGTTTAAGCAACTCACAGACAAAAAATAGAGATTTACTTTCCTCACACAGCAGGGAGTCATCAACAGTGCTTGTAGTTTTTGCAGGCTTGGCGTTTTATCAGGAACAAAAAAACTAGAAGTTCTCTGTGTATTTAAGTATCACTGAACAAGCAAATTAACCAATGAAAAAAAAACATTTGAAGTGTGCAGCCTAGATAATAAGCCTCAATCTCCCACATAGAATAAAGATTCCAGGCCAAGCAGATTTCTTAAAAAGAAAATAAAATGGAGCGGGTGAAACAGAAAGCAGCTCTCTCAGTTTAAGCAGCTCACAGTCAATGGAGGCTTAGAATCTTGTCAGAAATGACAAAAAAAACCAAGAAATTCCCTGTGTATTTAGGTATCACTGAAGAAACAACCCTGTGGCTAAACAGAAGCACACACTACCATGTTCACAGTTTTAATAAACAAGTGCATGGGGACAGAAGAAGAAATGAGTGCTGTGCTCAGTGTACAGTGCAAGTTTATGTAACTACAGCAAGCAGAAGTGTGTTACAGCATGGAGGAAATTCTGCATGCTGCTGTTCACATATATGCTCTAGTATGCATTTTAGGTAATGTTCCATAGACACCGTGAAGGGAGTAGTGGTCCACATGCAGCAATGCTAAATGCACTGCCCATTGTGTACTGCATTTTTACTACACTGACATGTCCAATGGCCAGCCTGTTGCTGATGTCTGCCATACTGCCTGATGTCTCATGTTCCCTTGAGTGCATGGACATTATTTTCCCCCTGTGCCTTTAGTTATTGAAGCTGGCAGCATGGCACTGCATTCTGCTCTTTGCCCAGAGAGAATTTGCAACAGTCATATTTCTCTGCAACTGTCACTTCAGTCTTGTGTACCGAACCAAATGTACCACAGGGAAATGTCTCACTGCCTTTGCAGCCAAACCCAATTTGGGTAGAAAAGTGTTAAGGACCTAATAATGATGATACATTACCCTGGAAAGATATAGTAGAAGAAATGAGAAAGCATAGATTGCATTGTCATAGGGGTGACTTTAATACAAGAGCTGAGCCTTGGCTTGTCAGTCTCCCAGCAGGATATAATAGAATGCCACACATCTCAGCCATTCTAGAAAGAATCAGCACACAATGGGGATTTATAAGTGCTTGGACAATTAAAAATCCAGACAGTAAACAATTCAATTATTTTGATTATTACATGGGCATTGCCTGTAGTCTAGATATATTCTAGATTTCACACAATAACTTCTCAAGATTAGATCAAGTATATATAGTACCATCAGCTTTATCAGATCAAAATCCTGCCATGTTGTCATTATGTTTGAACCAGCTAAATGAACACACTAGTTAAAGGAGACCAGATATTTGGGTTGAAGGTTTAACTGAAAATGTAGCATTAATCTGGTCTTAAATAAAAAACTATGAGGCTACCTAATTTAATTCTAAGGTTAGTGTCAAACGTTCTTGGCCCTGTTTTAAATCCAGGTTTAGGTTATGGTGTAGACATATGTCAAGGCCTCACTATTAGGCATGCAGTGGAAAATATGAGAAAAAGACTGTGAAATCAGACCTCTTGGGTTGAAATATAATGATAGCTATTGCACAGATCTAAAAGTACTTAAATATTTGAATAGTTTGAAGATGTATGGAAAATTCTTCAATTCAGACATGTCCATAGTAAATTGTAATGTTGTAAATTATGCTACTGGGTGCAAGGTATCAAGAGAGGGATAAGGAACCTTCTATATGCATGCTGTTGCACTGGAGAAGTGACCATGGATCCAAGGGAAATTAACAAGGTATTTTTTTCAAGATATCTTCTCACAAGAAGAATAGCTAGAAAGCAGGGGATTCAATACTGTGATACATTTGAGCAAGGAATGATAGATTCTCTCTAGCGGTATAATCAAACTTCATGCCCCATTCAAGAGCAAGGAGGTGGATACAGCCACTCAACAATTAGTAGCAGGTAATGCTTCAGGCCAAGATGAGTTAACCCATAACATTTATAAAGCATTAAGAGACATTTGCTTACCTATTATTTAATTTGTTTTTTGAAGCACCAAGATGTGACATGTTCTACAATGAAGAGATAGCAGTGAGGGCTGTTTTAGTTCCTAAACCTTTAAAAGACTATAATAAACCCACTAGCCACAGATCCATATCACTATTAACAATAGAACTTAGGATATATTGCAAAACCCTTAGCTAATGGACTTAAACATTTCATGACTGATTATATGCCCATTAGTCATCAGGGTTTCATCAAGAACATACATGGTGGACCTGATCTTATCAGACTGTGGTTGGATCTGAATTTTATTTCATATGTGAAGAACAAAAAAGTCTAGCCCCATGATTCAATAAGCTAAAATAACACTGTAGGGCCCCATGGACTGACACCTCTCTTTGACTTGCACACACAGTAAAATGGATGGCACACACATCACATTACTGTAACTTATCATGTATAGGCAGTGTACTGTGTGCATCCAACATAGGCAGCCCTCAAGCACCATCCTCACAACTGCCACAGGCACAAGATAAGTAAGTCTTCTTTACAATAAATGAATGGATTAGTAGGTTTATGTAGCATATCTATGGTAATGCTACATGCATGCAAGGGAATGGGTTGGCCTACTGGGTTAGCAGCAGACAACAGACAGCTATGTGGGACACCAGGAAATGTCTGCACAATACTGGCTTCCTCATGCAATGCATTATCATTTGAGGTGACAAATCCCACTGCAGTATATGTGGGTGGCCAACTAAGGGGGGGTCATAGGTCACATGCATGGATGTCACTGTGGGGATCCCATACTCACTCCTCAGACTCACACAGCAAGTCATCCATAGAAAACCATAAAGGAATGTCTGGCAAAGGTCCACAAATTGTAACAATGATGGAATACCCCCCTAGATACTTATACAGTGATATCACAGCAGGCCTTCCATTTGCAGTAAGGCTCTGAAGGGTAAGAAGTCTGAAACTCAGTTGTATGGCATTATAATTGATCCTGTGGTCTCTAGTGATATGCCTCTACTCTCCAAGACAGGTCACAATACTATGCTAAATGGAACCAAAATGTAAAGCCAATATCAGCACAGTCTGTGAAAATGTGTACCATTGACAGGTGTGCCCTCCCATATTCCCATAGAAATGCAGTAACATGTAAGTTTGGAGGGTAATAGAAGCAGAGCACACATTGCCAGGGCTGTCCCAATCAACATGATAACTTGTTGCATGTCCACAATATGTAGGGGTCAATGAGCTATGATTATGTGTGGAAAATACTGTCAGGATGTGCCCAGAAACTTCTCATGGCACACTATAGTACAGATTTCAACCATCAACCGTTGATGTGTACATATGTTGCAAATATGCAGGTGTGGTTTGGTTTGATTTATTTTTTTAACTTCTCATGGCTGTTGTCTCCTAGTGGCCTAGGTACAGTATTATGGTAGACAGGGCCATGTTCCACGAAATGAAGTGCCAATTATTTTGCATGTCAGCTACACCTATGGAGGGAGTTGTACACACTGTCCAGATGTCAATATCCATTACTGCTGGGAAGCTGGACAGGTCATGTACAGGGGACAACACATATGAACAGTACACAGGTTGGAGTAACCCACACAGTGCCTATCATACCTCCCAACTGTACAGACCATTTGCAGAATGTACAGAGCTTTGCATCATATTTGTGGTGTCTTTATTCCGAAATAGTGGTGTTGTCTAGCAAATCACTGGCCAACCACAAAAGTCTAAAGTCAGAAAATAATGATGGATTGTACTGACTCAGAACTCATACCCTATGGAAACATGCATGCTAATGCAAAATCTGTTATTGTATCACCCTTCCAGGTTTGTAAAGCCAATAATTATAATGACCCATATATATTTAGGCCTTTGTCACCCAAGTACTCATGGCTTTGTCCAGATGTCTGGCTCACATGTATAGAGAGGTATGGTGCCTAGTAGCACAGCAGTGCATTCTGACACTTACCATTGTCACCCCAGGGGGTCCACAGCCTGGCAGTCTGGGAACATATGAGTGACAGAACACACTGCCTTGCTACAGATGGCCTGCATCAGTCTCACATGGCTTACAGGCCTCTGGCAAAGGCCCATGCGTCACCCATAGTGCATTTGTAGGTAATGTCATGGGGTCTATACTACCAACATAACATAGTCAACAAAATGCAAATGTAAGGCCATGCTGCTAAATGCTAGTAGCATACCTCTCAACCTTGTAGAGGAAGAAATCTGGACAAAGCCATACATAATGGAGGGATAAAGGCCCAACTCTAGGGACACATTTGAAATATTGATATCATAATGTTAGAAAGCAGAGAGAATAACAGAGGGAGTGTGTAGTAGCATGGATATCATGAAGGGTGTGAAGTCTGAAACTCTAATGTTCTGTCATTATTTCCTGACTGCAACCCTGAGTGATATGCAACAAATGTGCTAGAAAACCACAATGTTATGGGAAGCTGACCAGATATATGAGGTATGAATCTGGATAATCTGTAAGAATCTCTTCAGTTGACAGGTATGACCACACCAGGATATGGCCTTTCACGTAAGAAAACTACTGCACAACCAGGGGATCCCCAGCCAGTATATCATCAAGGTGCTAGATCTTTTACACAGCTTTATCATCAATCGGCTGTAACCACACCTCCCAACTGGTTGGATTGTGCAAGAAGGTCTAGCCTTCACCTCATAATATAGGTCTGTGCATCATCCATCTGGTATTTCTCTGGTAAATAACTGTGATTATCCAATTATATCTGTCAGTAGGTAATGACACAATACAGTGCAGTGTCAAATATTACATATGTCAGAAAGTGTCTGCTAAAACAAACCCTGTAACTCAAGCAACTCATACATTGATAAGAGCAATAGGTACATTACCCCCCTATGTTTGGGCCATTGTTTCCCCATATTGGCAGCCTATCTCCAGATATCTTGTACAAACAGGATGCAAGCTATGGCTGTAGCACACAACACCCCAGACTGGAGTACAACTATCCCTCAAATTGATTCCCACACTTACTATGGAAGGTCATACTGAGCATGCTCCTACACTTAGTGAAGTGAAGCCCATGTCTGAAACACATTGGACCATATATCACTGTATTGTGCAAGTGTCTTTGCATACACACAGCTATGTAAACCTGTTTCCACACACACCCATCAGACAGGATTACCAACAGCCAGCTGTAGGTGGCACATATGTGGTATATCTGCATCTGTTGCAGGTGATACACATACACACACATATATATATGGGCAACATATTACAATATCTCAAGCATACACACACACATAGACATGGGTAAGATAGGGACAGACTTTGACAGAGTGAGACACACAGGGAGACACACACAAAGAGTGAGTCATACACAGTGATACCATGAATAGCAGAGAGTGATGTCCTGCTACAGACAGTTGCATACCAGTTGTAACCACTGGCATGTGCCAGCATGAAGATGAGATTCATTGTCTGATGGTACTGAGATGGGGGTTGGAATATCACATCACCTACCTTTGTGTGTGTGTGTGTGTGTGTGTGTGTGTGTGTGTGTGTGTGTGTGTGTGTGTGTGTGTGTGTGTGTGTGTGTGTGTGTGTGTCTCTGTAGGTCGAAGTATTATGATGCCTTACCCACCCCAGTACACCTCCCATTGCCCTACTTCACAAAATCTACTGATGTCATACAATGTAGAATTACTGTTGGACTGGCCTCTGCCCATTCCCACTCAGTACACCTCCTTGCCCTACTTCACAAGATTTACAGATGTCATACACTGTAGAAGTACTGTTAGGGTGGTATCTGCCCAGTAAGCTCTGTGGTGTGTGCAATAACTGCATAAGACTATAGTACAAAAAACTAGATAGGTAGGGGTTATAATATCAGTCCTGGCAAATGTGTGTGAGTGTATTTGTGTTTGGGTGTATATCTGTTGGTTAAAGTATTTTGTGTCCTGTCTCACCAAGTACATCTCCCATTGCCATACTGTAAAAGGGCTGGTGATGTTCCTCACCTTAGCAAAGGTAAGGGAAAACAGCTCTTAAACTTTACAACAAAAGCACCTAAACAGGCATGTCTAAGGGTCAGCTTCCAGTGATTTCTCCTGTCCACCTGATGAATCTGGGCATACTGGGGCAATGCGGCAACTGCCTCATGTACACAGACAATCCTCTCCTCCTACCACAGAACACTATAACCTGCGAGAGATGCATTTACATAGCCAAACTGGAAGCAAAGCTCTCTCCAGCCAAGATTGTGCTAGACAGCCAAGAGGACAAGGTTAACACCTGCATTACACCTCTAGCAACTCATAGCCCTTCAAATTCCACACCATTGACACCCACACATAGCAAAACTAAACCCACATATATGGAGGCCCTTAACATTAACCAGACCAAGCAACAAGGACCTCTGAAGCTGAAATGCAAACAAACACCAGTCACAACCAAAGTGACACATAGCTCACAACACCAGTGTGCCACCCAACAACAGCCCCTAAGGCAAGACATTGTACAAAAACACTTTAGTCATAGGTGACTCTATAGTCAGGCACACTGATCTCCCACTCAGCAGGCTGAACAAGGTGAAAATTACAGTCATCTGCCTATCGGGTGCCAGGATACGCCACATAATGCATGCACTCAAGTCACTCCACAACAAGTACAAATATGACTATGTTATTGTCCATGCTGGAGTTAATGACTTAAGATGTATGTCCCTGGACTACATGAAAAGAAACATGGAAGAGCTCTTGGATCATGTGGCCCAGGCAGGTATGACCCTAGCCCTGAGTAGCATCCTGCCTTCACCCAGAATGATACCACAGTATAAGGACAAAATGATTGACTTTAACAATTGGCTAAGCTTCTGGTGTCATTCAAAGGGGATCCAGTATTTGTCTGCCTGGGAAGACATGATCGACAAACCACGATGCTTTGCCAGAGATGGTCTGCACCTTTCACTCCTGGGATTCAGGTTACTGGCTAAAGCTCTTGCCACCCCTATAGTGCCTTTTTAAGGCAAGGTTCAAAGGATAAAACCACCACCGTAACAGATACAAGCATGCAAAATCTGAAGGTAATGCCACTCAATGCAAGAAGTCTAAACCTCAAAATGCACTCTCTTGAGGCACTCCTAAAAATGGAGAACATTGATATATGTGCAGTAACTAAGACCTGGTTCAAGGCTCCAGAGAGCACCCCTGCAATACCAGGCTACAACTCTTACCGAACTTTCTGGCCACAAAACCAAGACCGAAACACTAATGGTGGAGGAGTGTCCATATTCACCAAGGATATTCTCACCTCCAGGCTAGTTACCCAACACAATGCATCTAAAATTCTCCAGGTGCAACTAACACTAGGTAAGACTGCAATCCAAATTGTAGCTTGCTACAGATCCCCCACCATGCCCCAAGATTCTCACAACACCTTTCTAAACATACTGGAAAATATTAAGATACAACCAAACACCCTAATACTGGGCAATTTGAACTACCCTGTCATTAACGGGGAAAACTACTTGGGTACCAACTCCTTTTCCCAACGGTTCTTGGAATTCATAAATTCCAATGCCCTGGATCAACTAGTCCATTGTCCCAGCAGGGGCTCCAATATCCTAGACCTGGTCATTACCAACATGGGAGATAGATGCTCCACACCAGTGGTCACCCCCTCATTGGTCATGTCTGACCATAAGCAAATCAATCTTGATATCCACATCCCACCCCCACCCCCCAGTAAGGAAACCTCCTTAAAAAACTTCTCCAAAGCTAACTTCATGCTACTGAAGTCAGAAGTGACAAACTTCACGACACCCATGCAGACGGGATCTGAAAGTTCGACTGCAGAATCCTACACTAAGGCGCTATACGAGCACATCCACTTGTGCATGAATCGTGCCATCCCAAATAGAACCAAGATGCTCTTTTCCAAAAAAAGGAAGCCAATCTGGTTGTCTCCTGCTATAAACAAATTATACGACAGAAGGAAGAAACTGTTGCAGAAAAGAGGAAAATCCCAGGATGCAAAAAACTTCCTCACCAGCCTCAGTAAGAAACTGATATCCCTCATAAAATCCTTTAAAGCTAGTTATGAAAATAAAATTGCCAAAGATTCCAAAGACAACAACAAGGAATTCTATAATTATGTCAAGAATCTAAATGGCAATGCTCAGATCTGCTCTGAGCTACAACAGAATGGCATTAAATATACCGATCCCAATGATATTGCCAATATCCTGGCAGATTGATTTAGTGCCAACTTTACCCCCCCCTCACCCCCTAAAGGGCCCATCTCAATACCAAAAGATTGCCAAATTCTGGTAATCACGGCCACACAGGTAGAAACCGCACTTTCCAAAGCTAAGAATACAGCATCCATGTGACCAGATGACATCCCAGGCTGTGTACTACATGAACTACAAAATGAACTGGCACCTCACCTAAGTGTCATGTTTAATCATAGCCTCACCTCAGGCTTTGTGCCCACTGAGTGGCGCACAGCTACAGTTATCCCACTCCACAAGGGGGGATCTGCCTTGGATCCCGGGAACTACAGTCCCATCAGTCTGACAAGCCTGATCTGCAAGGGCATGGAACGCATTATCATGGAACTTATAAACAAAGACATTGGCAACCTTCAAATATTGAACCCCACCCAGTTTGGGTTTGTGAAGGACCAGTCTTTTCTCCTGAATCTGATTGACTTCTTTGAATCAGTCTCCAGAGCTGTGTATGAGGGTAAGGCAGTCCACACAGCCTATCTGGACCTCGCCAAGGCCTTCAACACCATCCCCCACTCTGAAATCATAGATAAACTTATTAAGCTGGGCATAAATCCCTACATCACTCAATGGGTTGCCAACTGGCTTACTGACAGAAACCAGACTGTAAAAGTAGCCAACTCCAAATCCATCTCCAGACATGTGACAAGTGAAGTACCTCAGGGTTCAGTCCTGGGACCACTCTTGTTTGGCATCTACTTCTCTGAAGTACAGGCCAACACTAAGGGACTCTGTCTAACAAAGTTTGCAGATGACTGCAAACTGGCAGCCATTATTGAATCCCCAAATGATGTGGATATTCTACAAAAGGGCCATACAGAAACAGATGCCTGGTGCCAGAGCCATGGGCTCAAGCTTAATGCCAAGAAATGTATAGTTATCCCCTTTGGAAAAAAACATGTACCCATGAATTACCACATATGTGGCAGGGCATTAAACACTGAAAGTGTGATGAGAGACTTAGGGACACAGGTGGACAGTGGTCTCACTTTCGATAACCACATCACCACAACAGTCAGGAAATCCTTCTATGTGGCACACCTCATCACTAAGGGCTTTTCATTCAGAAAAAAGGAGGTCATTGTCCCACTGTACTCATCCCTCATTTGACCCCATTATAGAATACAATGCCCCATTTGGTATGTACCTCACAAGACATCTGCAACAGCTGGAAAGGCCACATAAATACCTCACTAATAGAATCACAGGCCTAAAGCAGATGCCATATGCTGACCGTCTAAAAAAATTCCAGATATACTCTGTGGCATATCGTCTACTCAGAGTCGATCTCTGCTTAACATACAAAGCCATGTCAAACCCTGAGCTGTTGGACATGCTCCCCTTAAAAAATCAAAATCCCTCAGAACCACACACTCCAGGGATCTAAACCTTGTCATCACAACGAACAAAACATGCTGGAGGGATAGGTTCCTGACCCAGAGACTCCCCATACTCTGAAACAGACTGCCCATACATGTCAAGTAGAGTGCCTCATTGGCCCTCTTCAAAAGGAACCTTGATGATTTGATGGGAGATAGGAAATTCACCACAGGGATCATGTCAGTTTCCCTGCTAGACAGGGGTCCAGAGAAGTAAATATTGTGGGAAGAAATATCCAGGAAATTGTTATGGCTAGGCTTGCATAGGCCCTACAGCTGATAGCCTAGTACCAACCTATGAACCTATGAACCTATGAACCTTGGAATGCCATTCTTCCTGTAAGCTCCGTGGCATGTGTGATAAATGCGTAACACAGTAGTAGCAATAACTAGATAGGTTGGGGTTCTAAGCTCAGTCCTGGCAAATGTATGTTGGAGTGTATTTGGTTTTGTAAGTGTGTATATCTCTCAGTTAAAGTGTTTTGCGGCCCTTCTCCCCAAGTACATCTCCCATTGTCACACTTTACAAGGGCTGGTGATGTTCCTCACCTTAGAAGTACCTTGGGACACCCTTCTCCCTATAAGTTCCGTGGCCCATGCGATAAATGCATAACAATGTAGTAACGATAAATAAATAGGTAGGGTTCTAATCTCAATCCTGGAAAGTGTGTGTGTGTGTGTGTGTGTGTGTGTGTGTGTGTGTGTGTGTGTGTGTGTGTGTGTGTGTGTGTGTGTATACATGCATGAGAACAGTATCCTGTGTGGGCGTGTATTTGGGTGAGAACCATATCCATTGGGAAGCAGGTTTTGCAATGTTTTGCTGTGCTCCATCCAGTACAAGTCCCAATGTCCACTTTACAAGGCCCACTGTTGTCACCCATTGTAGAGGTAGTTGTAGACACTCTGCAGCACTATAATCTCTGTGCCATATGCAATAGCTATGTAACAATATGGAATAAATAACAAGATAGGTTGGCCTTCTAATCCTTGGATACCATTCCCCACTAAGGAATCATAGACAAACACACTCAGCTGTGCAGCAACCCCAAATCACTAGGTGGCCAGCAAAATGGCTCACAGATAGAACCCATGGTGTGAAACCAGCAGACACAATGTCAGACTACTGACCAGTAATGACTGGAGCCCCACAGGGTTTGCTTCTTTGTCCCCTTGTGTTCAGTATCTACACCTCTGAAGTCCAGCCCAACATGAAGGGGCTCTGGCTGATAATGTTCACAGATGACTGAAAGGTGGGTACTATTATTACCTCCTCACATGATGTTTACAAACTGCAGAAAGGCCTCACTGAGACCTATGACTGGTGTCAGAAGCCTGGACTTTAGCTCAATGCCAGAAAATGTGCCGACATCCCCTTTGGGAACAACATGGTTCCCAGGAATCACCACATCGATGGTAGTCCACTGAACACTGAAGCCCTTATAAGTGAACTGGGACCACAGGTTGACAGCAAGCTCTCTGTTGACCACCACAGTGCCACTGTGTTCAGAAAGTCCTTCTTTATGACACATCTTATTACTAAGGGTGTTGCATCCAGGAAGTAAGAGGCCACTGTCTTCCTCTACTCTCCCCTCATTAAGCCAATCAACAAGAACAATGTACCTCACTGGACACCTGTAACAACTGGAGAGTATGCATAAATACCTCACAAAGAAGCTTCTAGGCCTTATACACTTGTCCTATATGAACAGATCCCAAGAACTCCAACTATTATCTGCCTCATATTGGCTACTTCGAGGCAATTTCTGCTTGACGTACAAAGCCATGTCTGACCCAGCCCTGTCAGGAATGCAACATCTAAAGAACCCAAACAGTCTGCACTACATGCCCCAGAGACCTCAAACCCATTTCCACAATCAACAGAACATGCTGGAGGGACAGGTTCATAACCCATAGACTGCCCATGCTATGGAATAGACTTCACATACATGTCAAGTAGAGCACCTTGATGGTCCTCTTCAGGAGAAATCTGGATGAGTGGATGAAGAATAGAAATCCCACCCCAGCGATCACTCCAGTGGCTGTACTTGTTAGACACACTGGGGACTATCGTCAGGTGGTAGGATGCCAGGATAATCCTATGGGCTAAGCTTGTAAAGGCTCTATGGCCATTTGCCTAGTACACAACTATGAATGTTTGAACCTATGGATCTCAGTACTGGTAATGTATGTGTGTGCATTCGTGTGTATAAAAGTGTTTGTGAGTGTGTAAACATGTGGGTGAAAATAGTTTGAGGCCCTTCTCATCCAGTACACCTACCATTGCTATACTTTACAAGGTCTGGTGATGTTATTCTCTATATAGGTACCTTGTGACACTCTTCATATTATAAGCTCTGTGGTGTATGCAGTAACTGCATAGCACTATAGTACCAATGATTACATAGGTAGGGGTTCTAATCTGAGCCCTAGGAAATATGTGCATGAGTAAGTGTTTGAAAGTGTGTATATTTGCAGGATGCGGCATTTTGAGGCCTCACTCTCCCAGTACACTGCCCATTGCCATACTTTACAAGGGCTGGTGATGTTGTTCACCTTAGAAGAACTGTGGGACACTCTTCAAACTATAAGCTCCAGGGCATGTGCAATAAATAGATAACACTATATTAGCAATAACTAGATAGTAGGGGGTTCTAATCTTAGTCCTGGCAAGTGTGTGTGTGTGTGTGTGTGTGTGTGTGTGTGTGTGTGTGTGTGTGTGTGTTTGTGTGTGTGTGCGTGTGTGCATGTGTGCGTGTGTGTGTGTGTGCAAAAACTGTATCCTGTGCATGTGTGTGAGTGAGAACTATATCCATTGGGGGTGGGTTTTACATTTTTAGTCCATGGTACTCCCAGTACACGTCCCAAGGTCCACTTTACAAAGGCTGCTGTTCACATCCACCATTGAGGTATAGGTGGACACTCTTCAGCCCTATAAGCCCTGTGCCATGTGCAACAGCTATGTAACTGTATGGACTGAATAACATGATAGGCAGGGCTGTGAATGTCAGTACTGACAATTGTGTGTGCATTACTGTGTATAACAGTGTTTGTGAGTGTGTAGACTCATGGGTGACACTCTAATGAGTCCTACCACATCCAGTAGACCCCTCCATTGCTATACATCACAAGGACATGTGATGTTATTCCATGGAGCAGTCATCACACTATTAGTTCCATGCCACCTGCAATAACCATAATACACTGTAGTATCACTAAATAAATGGGTAGGGGATCCAAACCCAACACTGGCAACTGTGATCCTATGTGTGTGTGTGTGTGTGTGTGTGTGTGTGTGTGTGTGTGTGTGTGTGTGTGTGTGTGTGTGTGTGTGTGTGTGTGTGTGTGTGTGTGTGTGTGTGTGTGTGTGTGTGTGTGTGTGTGTGTGTGTGTGTGTGTGTGTGTGTGTGTGTGTGTGTGTGTGTGTGTGTGTGTGTATCCTCTATGGGTGTGGGTTTTAGCAATCTGAGGTGTGTTCCATCCACTACACTTACCATTGTCTACTTTTACAAGGGCTGCTGATGTCAACCACCATAGACTTACCTGTATACACCCCTCAGCCCTGTCAGTTCTGTGGCACATGCAATAACTGTTACACGGACCTGGTAAATGTGTACATACACAGCTGTACCTTGGCTCTGACATGATCAATGTGTCAACACTCTGCCTTATCCCTCATTGCCTAGGTCTGCAGGGTCACATCCTGCTGAAACACAGACACCTAGAACACAAACAGAACACAGCATGTGAGGCTACATTCTGTCAGTGTTACACCAATAATGCATCATGGCTGAAAAGGTGCACACACTCTGAAGTGTACCCATTACAAATGCCAGCTGGCAGCACCTTACACAGCATTACATAGCTAAACTGTACTTAATTCACCATGTGCATCAGAACTATATCGGCATGTCCCTGTACTGGTGGTGTGGATGTCAGGGATGTGGCACAGGTATCATCATAGGCACAGGGTGTTGTGTGGTTTTGTCAGAGGCCTACCTTGGGCCATACTGTTGACATCAAGTGTGTGTGTTTGAAAGGATGTTCTATGAATGGGTCATGCAGAGGTGGTGTGTGTGTCTGGAGGTGACCTGGCTGAGATGGTGATGTGTGTGTGTGTGTGTGTGTGTGTGTGTGTGTGTGTGTGTGTGTGTGTGTGTGTGTGTGTGTGTGTGTGTTTGTATGCATACAGTCATGCCATGTGGCTGCCCTACACAGGGGTATGTCATACAGCTGTGGATTGTACATGGCAGGATGTAGAGTTCACCATCTCTGGCCATGGACATGGGAACTGGTCCTGCCAAAGGTCTCACTGGCACAACCAGTCCCAAAGATCAGATTCAGTACTGCTTCCTGATGGTGACTTCTGTCTGCTGTATCTATGTCTCTGGCAGGGCCAGCCAAGACCACGTACACATGGCCTGCTCCATTGTGGTGTGGACAGCACTCCCCTTCAGTAGTGTTGGTGGTACTGCCACTAAGGGAGTGTGAACGTGCACGGCCCCGTAGAATCTCAGCTGATGTTGGTGCTGACCTACGTCCATGTGGCCGATGCCCATCTCCTACCACACACTCTAGCACAGACATGACATGGTCGATGATTGCCAATGTTTCACCCCACCGTCTATTCATTTCCTCAGTATTTTTATGTGTTGGCTTACAAGGTCATGTATGTCACCATGTAAGTCAAGAAGAGTTGCATCCAAGACCCTGAGTATTTGTCTGGTGTTGCATTCACTATGTGCTTGTGCATCCATGATAGCCCAAAACATGCGTCTGGTGACACTTGCAACAGTGGCTTGATGGGCAGCAGTCCTTCTCCAAGCACCCTTGCCCATATGCCTTTGTGGTACCTCGTCTGCACTCTGACTATGGGTAGTGTTTACACTCACACTTGCCATAGTCACCACACTAGCCTGTTCCATCCCACCACCTGCAAACTGTCCATTATCTGTGGCTGCTGGGGACAGGGTATGTGTGGTCATTGTGACTGTGTGTGGGGACATTGTGGATGACTGGTGGATGCCAACTGATGTCTCAGATTCAGCCCCTGACAACCTCACCTGTATACCACTATGATCACCATCATTGTCAGAGTCTGCAGAGACACTGACATCAAATTCTGAGTGGGAGGGACCATGACCACCATGTCCTCCTGTGAGTGGAAGACAACATATGTAAATGAATACCTGCACTATAAGGCTTGCTGGTTCACACACACATGCACATACACACAAACACACACACACACACACACACACACACACACACACACACACACACACACACACACACACACACACAGGTGAAGTGGCACAAAAGCATTGCACAGACCTCACAATAGCCAACTGGTGACATTCACAACACAGTCAGACCACAACATACGCACTCTGGACATGCCCTCAACATCATGCAGTGCAGGCCTTTCCACTCAATATTACTACTAATATGCACCTCTTGGATATGTGAGTAGTGTTAGTAGGTGAGGGACCTTCACCAAACACACACTGCAGCCATGCATGCATTATTGCTGTTCAGCTGCATAGGACAGTGGCAACCCTTTCAGAACATGCCTCTCAAATGTACAGAGTTTCACTGAATGTCTAGATGTATGGCTCATATTTTTGGTCTGTTCCTCATAAATCCTGTGTTTGTCTGACACATTACTTGGATGATCTTAGGATTGGGGTCACTAATTAATGACATAATCTGAGTTTCACACTTCAAAACCTGCAGTAAATGTATGTCAAAACAAAACTGGTTACTCTAGCAACCTTCTAAGCTTACAGCGGATATAATAAGTGTACACATCCCTGTTAAGATGCCAGGTTTTTCAATATATGACATGAGATCACATGAATCATGTCATAATGTTTCCCACCTTTAATGGGACCTGTAATCAGTGCAATCCAATTGAAGAACAAACACATCGGTTAGGGGTAACATATAGAAAGTGAACATGTACAATAGGCTGGTTGCATGAGTGTGCACACCCCTAAACTAATACCTTGTTAAAGCATGTTTTGATTTACTTACAGCAGTCAGTCCTCTTGGCAAGGTGTCTATCATCATGGCACATCTTGACTTAGCAATATTTGCACACTCTCCCTTGCAGAAGCCCTCCAACTCTGTCAGATTGTGAGGGCATCTCTTGTGCACAGCCCTCATCAGTGTACTCCACAAATTTTCTATTGACTGTAGGTGTGGACTCTGGCTGACCCATTCCAAAATGTTGATTGTCTTCTGGTGAGGCCATTATTTTATTGATTTGGTTGTTTGGTTTGGGTCATTGTTGTGTGGAAAGCTGAAATCCCCCTTCATCTACAGCTTTCTAGCAGAAACCTGAAGATTTTGGGCCAAAAGGGACTGGTATTTGGAACTGTCCATAATCCCTTCCACCTTGGCTAAAGGCCCACTTCCAGCTTATGAACAGCAAACCCAAAGCAGGACACTGCGATCACCATGTTTCACCTTGAGGATGGTGTTCATTTGGTGATGGACAGTGTTGTTATTGTACAAAACAAACTTTTTGGCATTGTGGCCAAAAAGTGCAACCTTGGTCTCATTACACCACAACACATTTCCCCACATACTTTCGGGAGACATGCCCCGGGATTCATGAAGCTCAGTGCAAGGCCGACGTTAGGCTTGCACCGACCATGCGGCGTGAAGATGGCGCAGTAGCTCCAAATGCATAATAATGAAGGCAGGCTGCTGCCAAAGCCACGTGCATAGGAAAGGAGCGCGACTGCATAGGGCGTGTCGAAGTGCCGCATGGAGGCATGGAAACGTCAGCTGTCGACATGCAACCTAAAATGCTTGCATATAACAATTTGCAAGCAATAGTAATCACATCTGTCAGTGTCTGTGGATACTGAAACGTATGCAAAGCATGCAAGGCAGTTCCTGCAAACACAAAATGAAGAAGCAAACACAAATTCACGGTAGGGAATAATGCGTCCCTATCCCGCAAACAAATGACATTGAAAACCGTGTGCCCATAATCCAACGCAGTGTAGATAATACCAAGTGGAAGTGAAACGCATCATATGTTAGCGTGCTGCCAATAGGTATGTCCAGCCCAATGGTCAGGGTCACCAGCTGACCCATATTGTGAAGGAGGGTACACAGCTGGGCAGATGTGTCCATAACAAAAAACACGATAAATGTACATATCTAGCGACCGTATGACCAAATTATATCCCACAGCGCATGTAATAGTCACATAAAATAGGTATGTCCGTATTTCACATACCAAATGTAACAGGAAATAAAATAAGCATGTAAACGAAACAGAAGGAGCATATAAATTGCTATAACAATAAGGCAACATGTAGGCTGAAAGGAACAGTGTTATCCATACCGTTGACTGTGGGTACGTGTTGTCCAGTACATTCAGATAAGTGTCCGGAATATATCCCATCCTGGACATAGGAAAAGGTGGCATCCTACCAATAATTAGAACAGTCGGCCAAAATCCGCACATCAGTGGTCCAAGCCGAACTTTTCAGGATGTGTCACAGTTGAACGGGTATTAGCCCGGTATACCAACCATGTCATGAAAGTTAAGTATGGGCATGTACCTATGTGCGTGAGGTATAGCATGTGGAAAGTCAAACATGGTAGGGTAGTCCACACAACCATACAGATACCTGACATATGTAGGGTATGCAATATGTTACCTTGACCGTGTCAGGGCCATCAACCAAAGCAGTGATGATGGAGTGTCAGGAATATGTGTGTGTGGGGGATGGGTAATGGTATAATCCTGCAAGGCGACACTGTGTCGTATGCAGAATAGGTGAACCAGAGGTGTATGAGGGAGCACCGGGTGAAGCAGAAAGAAACACAAAAACATGTATACACATCTGCAATACAACCAGACAGACCATACTGTAGAACACAATCCCACAAACATATGAATATTAAAATGTGCGATACAAATGTATAGACATGTCACCGGCACATACCCACAGATTGGTCCTGATGGAACTGGCCATATCAAATGCAACACACCTGGATGCATAATGGACTACCCAGCTTCCCCTCCACAGCACACAACCCGCTCCCATACCTGAACGTCCACCAAATCCAGCCATACTTTGTCTACTGGTTTGGTGCAGCCACATCTACACATAGTGACCACTACGCATATGTAGTAGGTAGTGTCACCCTAGGCAGTTTCAGGATTGCAAACTATGTATCCCTTGCATGTAAAACCCCCAGCACATTTTCATAACGCCAGAAGAATGGTCGGTATTTGTCTTGTTTTGTTCTTGTTCAATTTTTGGGATATCCCTCATGGGATAAGTAACCTGTGTAAACATTAGAATGGGTATGAAGACACGGAGTCCAGTCCTGTAGATATCTGGACACAAGTTGGAATGTGCAGTAGTGGTGCACGAGACTGTCCAGCCCTAGATGGTCATGCAGAACCTACTATCCAGGATCAAACACCTGCCCGTGACGCACATGTCCCGACACGAATAAGCGAGAGAATATATTGCACACATTCGCATAGTGGCACATGGTATAAGGGTGATGAAGGCACTGACGTAAACAGGATACTCCCTGATCCACTGTGTGAGGGACAATTAACGTGTGTGTAGGTGTGACCTGACCAACAATGATACAATGCCAAATGTCCTGTGATTGTAGGAAATAACTATGTACCATACTGCATGTAACAGTTGCCTAAAGCAGTCACGTCAGGATAGAATAAATGTAATTCATAGAAGAAACAGGCAAACAACAAAAGTGCCAAAGGTATAAGGCTCACAGCTAGGAAACAAATGAATGTTCTAAACCTGCACTGACCATGGCTATGTGTTGGCCCAAACAATTTGGTGTCAACAGTAGGGTTACCATCTGTCCCGCTTTGCGAGGGACAGTCCCTCTTTGGACAGTTGTGTCCTGACAAAATACATTACAAATGGCAAATGTCCTGGGATTGTAGGACATAATTATGTCCCATATGTTATGTAATAGTTGCAGAAAATAATTATTTCAGTATCTAAAATACCTAAATGTTACAAGAAACAGAATAAGCAACTAAACTGCTACAACAATAGGCTTTTATGTAGGCAAATAAGTAAAGTTCTATCCTTTGTACTGACCGTGGGTATGTGTCGGCTTGTAAAATCTGATGTGTGTTCTGAAAATGTCCTATCTTGGCCATTTGAAAAGGTGGCAACCCTAGTCCCCAGAATACATCACAACCTGTACATATGACAATGTCAACGCTACCAATGGTCAGAGCATTCGCACAATAACTAGCCAGTCTCTTAACCACTCACAAAGCCAGTGAACTTTGGGGGAAAGTTGTTGAATGAGAATGACTACTTGCAACAATGAAGAGTAATAGACGCATTTAACTGCAGAAAATTAGTAGTATTACGAATCTTTCAACACATTCCAAGTTAATAGTACTAATATGGTAGAAGTGTCTGTGATTGTCCCTGAGTTGTCATAGCCTTGTCCCTGTCACTGTAGAAACAAGTCCCCGAGTATCACAGAGGTCCATACACATAAGTACACCAAACAACTGTCACATCTGTTGACAAAACTATTGCATACCTGTAGCAAATTTATAACAGATGTCCAGAATAATATTCATTGTATCTATAAAAAAAATGAAATAGTGAAATGGGAAGGGAAACACATGGAAACCACCCCCCCAACCTGCATTATGTAGTGGAACCACTCCCTGCCCTAAACTATGTAGTGCCGACCTAATATTGTGGTCAGAGGTGCCCAAACACTTGTGTCTGTAAAGAAATCTGGACTAACTCTGTCCATGGGCTATGGGCTATGTCTGATCTTTGAACAGTGCCAGGGCAGTTCTAGTCACCAGTCAGACGAGCCTAAACCTGGACCAGCACATGAACACCCTGACAATCAAACACACGTATGTGCGAGGACTATAAGCGTAGGAGTTCTGAATATCCTTGGAGTGAGTAGACTTGCAGCATGGGTCCAGAGCAGTAGGAAACAGGGAATGTCCTAATTGTAGTACTGCGGTTTTCCCAGCAGGAGAATGGATGCCTGCTGTGTATGGGAAGTGGTGAGACATATGTCAGAGTAGCTATGAACCATGGGTATACATATAAATGAGCCAGAACACCAGCAGTGTAGTGGTTACAGCATCCACCCAGTTCAAGTATGACTATAGCACATATTAATTGTGTAATGAATGCCTCTGTGCTGTAAAGTCAACATTTATACATAGGGTTACCACCTGTCCCACTTTGCGAGGGACAGTCCCTCTTTCGGCAGTTGTGTCCTGCAAAAAAATTGAAAAAATGGCAAATGTCCTGAGACTTTAGGACAAAAATATTTCCTATATTTTCTTTAATAGCTGCATAAAACAACTATTTTGTATCTGAAACAACTAAACGTTATAAGAAACAGAATAAGCAACTAAAATGCTGCAAGAATAAGCTTTTATTTAGACAAAAAAGCCCTTTGTACTGGCTGTGGGTATGTTTTGCCCTGCAAAATTTGACATTTCTACAAAAAATGTCCCACTTTGGGCATTTGAAATGGTGGCAACCCTATTTATACATGTAAAGGTGACCGCATTCGCATGGGTCCGCTAACCAGATTCCATCAAAGTGGTACTTTCATAAGGAATAAGGCACATGTAATCCCAAAGAAGTGCCTGTAAACATATGTAACTCAGAATAAGTAGATGCAAGTGCACCTTCGTGGGTGTACCCAGCTATTAGCATAGCAAATGTATGTTGTCTTGTACAGCTGTAACTTTTATATATATAGATTGATAGATGTGTGTATAGATAAATATCCACAGACATAACAGAAATATGCAATTATATATCTACATATTTATCTATATATATACACATATATATAAATATATATATATATATATATATATATATATATATATATATATATATATATATATATATACATACAGATATACATATATATATATATATATATATATATATATATATACATACATATATCTATATACATATATATATATATATATATATATATATATATATATATATATATCTAGATATATATATATATATATATATATAGATAGATATGTAAAAAATGCCGAGAGACGAAAGCAAACATAAGGGTTGTGAAGGGAATCCAGAGCAAGTAAGGAATTATGAAGTGCTCACAGCATCTGTCACATAAAGCTGCACAAGGGTGAGTAGAGCACCGCTCTTCACACCAGAGGCAGGGTTATACCAGTGGCCATAACATCATTGAAGTGCTAAATCAACATTGTAAACAGACGGAATGTAGTACATGTTGCGACCACCTACACTTGTAACCCGCAAATCGTTCGTACTCCATAACACCAGGAAAGGCACGTATGTGCAAATATGAATGGATGGTGAGCCTGTGAATATACAAGGTGGTACAAAATGTGTGTAGGGCCCCAATGCTCATGAGAGGGCAATGTGTAAAGGTGTGTCATGGCTGTGATATCAGGTGTATAATGGCTGTTATGCATGGAAACTCAACACAGGTGTGCAGGAGAAACTATGGATATGCGATTATGGATACAGGAGTGCTAGGGTATGTTGCGCCAGGTGCAATGGAGCGGCCCGTGGAGATCAGCTAGTACATACGTGCGATTCCCAGCTAGAGTGTCATTTGAGTGGAGACATGCGTGAATGGGCGTATGATTGTCAGACGTTGTGCGTCAGGGCTGGCAGCCCGGCACGTAAAACCTATACGCCAGCCATGAGCAGAACGGAGTTCTGCTATGACAACCCCAAACTGGGAAAAGCAGAAAGACACAACTACATGAAGACAACAATATGTTGACGTACACTCACAGTAACACAAACGCACATTCTATCAACAGTAATAATATGAATGTGCACAGAAACAAACACAGTAGCAGGAATAATAGGCTGTGCATACTAGTAATAGGTCAAATGACTCTGTATCACATCCCAGTTAGCAGCGGCACCCCAGACATGAAAAACGTGCAACATCTGTCCACTGTATAACGTGCAATATACTGAGCATTCACCGGAGTGAAGTGTCGGTGTCATAATGACTAAGGCAATAGTATGCTGTTATGGCAGAGATAAAACCCAATACGCATGTGTAAGTGTCCATGTCCGAGAAATGTATAGGTTAACGGACACACAGATGTATATATAGTTAAAAACGTATATATACATATATCTATATTAATTTACATACACATATATATTCATACGGATATATGTATATATATATATATATATATATATATATATATATATATATATATATATATATATATATATATATATATATATATATATATATATATATATATATATATAGATATAGATATAGATACACACACACACACACAAGGATATACTACGGATATATATAGATAGATATATATACACAAACAACAGGTACTGATATATACACATACACGCAAAACAAAATATATATGTCAGTGTAGATATACACATGTGTATAAATAGGTTACTTCACAGCAATTAGGGGTAACATATTTACAGCCTGGGCATATGTGACTGGGAGGTCCAATAAATAAACGTTGTACCCCCCATGTCGCCCAGCTAGGCCGGACAGACATACAGACAGGCAATACAGAACAATACACTGCCGCTGTCCAAAACACCAGTAGGAAAGTACCAGTGGGAGAGTTCTGCAAGGTTTACACTTTAAACATGGATAACAGTGTCCCTTACGGGACCCCAAAAATTCAGGGTACGTGTGAATCTGCTGACATTAATACGAGCAGGATGTAGGTGTACATGGAACAGTAGGTTGTGCAAGTGTGATAATACATGGGTTGACAAAACGTACAACATGTGTCCAGAGACAGGGAGAGTGGGCAATGTGTAAGGGTGTGCTCATACCCCAGCTGCGCTCCAGTAAGTATTTGTCATGACTGCTGTAGAGTGGTGCCAGGTAGGTGGACCATGGGTATGCATTAATGGGCTTAAGTGTGCAGGTGCTGGTTTGCAGAGATGTAGAAGGCCCGCCCAGTGGAAGTCATTAATATTCCTATGTGGTCATAGCATATGCCTACACCTCCCAAACCGGAAGAGCACATCTACCGGATAGTCTGTAAACCATCGGGGGAATACATAGAGACCAAATCAGTGGCGTGTACTCAATTAGCATGGACATCCATAGTTATGCATCAGAATGTAACAAAGTCCAACTAAACACTTCCAGAACTAGTGATATTAGGTGAACAGGTGGCGGAATACAGGTAATGACAGATGACAACATGTATGAGTCATAAACAGCATGTACCTCGACAAACGTGAATGAATACATATGCTCTCTGACTGTGAATGTGTCTGGTTAATAGAACCAATCGTCTAAGTTTGTCCCACAGGGTGTTATGCATTGTCCCTGATAAAGTGTTCATTCACATCCATTGGTATGTGAGTTCTGCTACTGATGGAAAGTGCATAATTTGCTGACCACCTTAGGTAGATGATAGCATAATAGAAGAGGTTCAACACCCGTACGTGTACGAGGGACACACCCGTCTGGGCAGTTGTGTCCTGCAAAATGACAGTTATGGCACATGGCCTGTGAGTTTGGGAATGGAGGCTATATAGTGTGTGTAGTGGTGTCAGGCATCAATTTGTTGTATCAGTAACAGCTACATGTAATAGGAAACAGTATTATCAATTATAATGCTACATGAATAACCTTAACATATGCAAACCGTGGAAGTCATACGTTTACTACTGGCTGTGGGTATGTGTTGCCTTGACACATGTGATAGCTGTACATATAGGGTCTATAGGGCTGCCACCATTCTGAATGGCCAAAGTGGAACCTGCTTTGTAGAAATGTCAGATGTACCAGGGCAGAACACACCTACAGCCATGCATAGTACAGAAATATACATATCGGAACACTCAGAGCATTTTTTTCTGGTATACTACTCAGAGACAGCTCCACGTGGTCCTGCAGAGTGGTCCTAGCTACAGAGAACTAAGAAAAACGACTACTTTCCTGATTTAAGTATTTTTTCTGTTTTTTTACTTGGAATACCTTCTCTTGCTTATTTTTAACAAGCTTATACTGTTTTTTTAACTGTTTGCTGCATTATATAGTATTTGCACTTAAAATTTTACCTGGTAGAAAATTGGTCAAAAATCTGTTGTTTGTTTAATTTAACTGTTGAGGCTGCCCACTAAAGTGTGCTAGCCTGTGTAACTGATTTATCACTGCCTACTGTGTTTCTGTGTGCTTTCTATCTGAAAAACAAAAAAAAAACAAAAAAATAATCCTTGTTTTCCCACCTCTCCTCAACTCTGCTGTATTCTGGGCTGTGGTGTAGTTCCTGTGTTGTCCATTACCTTACTTGGATAGAAGGAACTTTCTTTGCTCACCAGTGGGAGTGGGGAGCCTTGAGCAGCCTACCTGTCCCTGAATGAGTGACCTCAGCACAAGAGCTGTAGTTTTGGACCATTTCTAGCTCTTTTCAAGTTCCCTGGTTAAAATCCACCTCAGAGCATTTTTTTCTGGCTATACTACTCAGAGACAGCTCCACGTGGTCCTGCAGAGTGGTCCTAGCTACAGAGAACTGAGAAAAGTGACTACTTTCCTGATTTAAGAATTTTTTCTGTTTTTTTACTTGGAATGCCTTCTCTTGCTTATTTTTAACAAGATTATACTGGTTTTTTTTAACTGTTTTCTGCATTATATAGTATCTGCACTTAAAATTTTACCTGGTAGAAAATTGATCAAAAATCTGTTGTTTGTTTGTTTAATTTAACTGTTGAGGCTGCCCACTAAAGTGTGCTAGCCTGTGTAACTGATTTATCACTGCCTACTGTGTTTCTGTGTGCTTTCTATCTGAAAAACAAAAAAAAATAATCCTTGTTTTCCCACATCTCCTCGACTAGTTTAGACCAGTTTACAGGCTCTGCTGTATTCTGGGCTGTGGTGTAGTTCCTGTGTTGTCCATTACCTTACTTGGATAGAAGGAAGTTTCTTTGCTCACCAGTGGGAGTGGGGAGCCTTGAGCAGCCTATCTGTCCCTGAAGGAGTGACCTCAGCACAAGTGCTGTAGTAATTGCTTGTTTTGGACCATTTCTAGCTCTTTTCAAGTTCCCTGTTTAAAATCCGCATTTGCGTGGCTTTGCATGATTGTGTGCATAGTGCAGCACTGGTTAAACAGGGTTAAACTTTTTCTGGCTCTGCCAAGTCTGCTCTTCATATTTTCCCTTAGAAAGCTCTGCTCTTAGAATAACCAGTCTACTCGTTATATTATAAGCCTAGCACTTGTTCTCAAAGCTTCTCTTCAAAGTAAGCACTCTCAAACTTAAGTAGCACTACATCCACCTACCACCCAACCACTTCCCTTAAAGGCACAGCACTCTCTTATAATCTAGCATGTCAAGTGGTAGTTTGCTAGCATCTTCTCTTGTTCACCTGGTTAATCTGGGAGTCTTGAGACAATGCTATAATTGTCTCATGTACACAGACAACCCTCTCCTCCTCCCAGCAAACAGAAATACGTGTGAGAGATGCAACTATATAGCCAAACTGGAGGCTGAACTCTCTCAACTCAGGACTGGCAAGACCAGACAGGAGGAGAAGGTAACCACACACACAACAAACCCAGTCACACATAGACCTACCCCAACTGCAAATCAAACACATAATAACACAAAAACATACTCGGAGGCTCTATTAAAAAACTTACCAAAACAACAGAGGTTCCCGAAGCAGACACCCAAAAATCCACCACCTCAAAACATAACACATGCAACACATACTTCAATAAATCGGTGTGTCAATAAATCACAGCCCTTAAGGCCAAACACTATGCCTGATACACTAGTGATAGGTGACTCTATAGTCAGACACACTGACATCCCACTTACCAGGCTGAGCAAGGAGAGGGTAACGGTAAGCTGCCTATCGGGGGCTAGGATCCGCCATATAACACACGCACTCAGGTCACTCAAAAGCATGTACAAATATGACTCTGTCATTGTCCATGCCGGCGTGAATGACCTGAGACGTGCCTCCTTGGACTACATGAAAAGAGACATAGAGGAGCTCTCTGATTATGTAGCCCAGGCTGGTATGACCCTGACCCTGAACAGCATCTTGCCCTCACCAAGAATGATGCCACAATACAAAGACAAAATGATCAGCTTTAATAATTGGCTCAATTACTGGTGTCATTCTAGGGGGATCCAATGTCTGTCTGCTTGGGATGACATGCTGGACAAGCCACGCTGCTTTGCAAGGGACGGATTGCACCTGTCACCACTGGGCTTCCGGATATTGGCTAAGGCTCTTGCCATCCGCATGGTGCCTTTTTTAGGCAAGGCTCAAAAGACGAACCCACCTCCTTAGAAAACAAAAATGGAAAAAAATTAAGGGTAATGCTGCTCAACACCAGAAGTCTAAATCTCAAGATGCAGGCTCTCGAAGCACTCCTCAGTATGGAGAACATCGATGTCTGCACAGTAAATGAGACCTGGTTCAAGGCTCCTGAGAGCACCCCAGTGCTACCAGGCTTTACCTCGTATCATGCTTTTCGGCCCCAAAACCCGGGCAGAACCACAAAGGGTGGGGGAGTGTCCATATTCATCAAGGATACCCACACCTCCAGGTTAGTGGCAACTCATGAAGCAACGGAGACCATCCAGGTGCAGCTAACCATAGGCAAAACTGCTATACAACTGGTTGCATGTTACAGACTTCCCTCCCAATCTCAAGAATCCCACTCAGCCTTCCTGAAGACATTGGAAGATATGAATGTCTCACCAAATACCATCATATTGGGAGACTTCAACTACCCTAACATAGACTGGGTGCACTATTCTAGCCCTAACACCCTAGCCCAAAGGTTCCTGGAATTCATAAACTCAAATGCAGTGGAACAGCTAGTCACCTCTCCCACAAGGAGGGATAATATACTAGACCTGATCATCACAAAGATGGGGACAAAATACTCCACACCAGAAGTATTCCCCTCACTGGTGAGATCTGACCACAAACTAATCACCCTGGATATACATTTACCACCTCCATCCCCAGCACAAAAGACTACAGTGAGAAACTTCTCAAAAGCCAACTTTAGACTTCTTAAGACTGAGATGGTATCATTTAAGCCCACAGGGTCAATGGAAACCACATCCCAAAATGCTGAATCCTACACAAATGCTTTGTACGGACATCTCCAAGAATGCATGGATCGAGCAATCCCAAATAAAACCAAGACCCTCTCCACCAAAGGAAAGAATACTGTCTGGTGGACCCCAGCCATAAACAAATTGTATAACAAGAGAAGGAAGCTACTGCAAGACAGAGCAAAATCCCATAAAGGGAAGGCATCTCTGATCAACACTAGTAGAAAGCTACGTTCTCTCATAAAAACATACAAGGCCAACTTTGAGAGAAAAATCGCCAAGGACACTAAAGATAACCACAAGACATTCTTCAGTTATGTTAGAAACCTGGGCGGAAACCCTCAGATATGCTCAGAGTTAGTACACAAAGACAAAAAATTTACCGAACCCACAGATATTGCCAACATTCTGGCAGACAGGTTCAGTGCAAATTTCTCCCCTCCCTCACCTCCAAAAGAAGAAATACTTATCCCAACTAAATGTAACCTCCCTGTCATCTCTGATGTCCAGGTGAGAACCGCCCTCAGCAAAGCAAAAAACACAGCATCAATGGGACCTGATGGTATCCCCGGCTGCGTGCGTGATACGTGAACTCCAAGAGGAGCTAAACCCACATATAAAAATGCTATTTAACCTTAGCCTTACTACAGAATATGTACCTGAACACTAGCATACAGCAACAGTGGTCCCACTCCACAAGGGAGGCTCTACTACAGACCCTGGGAACTACCGCCCCATAAGCTTAACCAGCCTGATCTGCAAAGCTATGGAAAGAATTATTATGGAACTCATAAACAACGACATTGGGGACCTACAGACACTTGCTTCCACCCAGTTTGGCTTTGTAAAGGGCAGATCCTGCCTTTTGAACCTGGGTTGACTTTTTTGAAACAGTCACTAGAGCCATTGATGAGGGCAAGGCAGTGCATACAGCTTACCTGGACTTAGCTAAAGCCTTCGACACAATACCCCACTCAGGCATCATAGACAAGCTAAACAGCTTAAATGTAAATCCATATGTCACAAGATGGGTTGCAAACTGGCTAAACAATAGAACCCATAAAGTCAAAATTGCAGGAGCCATGTCAGACTCTAAGCTAGTCACAAGTGGTGTCCCACAGGGCTCTGTCCTGGGACCCCTCTTGTTCGGCATTTACTTCTCAGATGTGAAAGCAAACATGGGAGGGTTGTGGCTGACAAAGTTCGCAGATGACTGCAAACTAGGCGCCATAGTCAATACACCAGCTGACACATACATCCTACAGAAAGGCCTCACCGAAATGGACAACTGGAGCCGGAATCATGGCCTTAAACTGAATGCCAAGAAATGTATAGTCATCCCCTTTGGGAAAAACAAAGTACCCACAAACTATCACATAGACAGTAACCCACTGGGTATGGAAAAAGTAATCAGAGACCTGGGGACCCAAGTTGATAGTGACCTCTCATTTGACACCCATGTTGCCAAAGTGGTTAGAAAGACTTTCTACCTTGCCCACTTTATCACGAAGAGGTTCACATCCAGATCAAAGGAGGTCATCGTACCCCTATACTCCTCCCTCATCAGGCCCATGATTGAGTACAATGCCCCATTTGGTATGTACCTCACCCGGCACTTACAACAGCTGGAGAGACCTCAGAAGTACCTCACCAAGAGGATCAAGGGTCTCCAACATATGTCATATGCTACCAGGCTAAAGAAACTCCAGCTCTATTCAGTAACATACCGCCTGCTCAGAGGTGATCTGTGCCTGACGTACAAGGCCATGTCCAACCAGGAATTGATGGACATGCTCCACCTCAAAAAATCCAAATCCAATAGAACCACAAGAGCCAAAGATTTAAACCTCAGTACAAGTATGAATAGAACATGCTGGAGGGACAGATTCATAACTCAGAGGCTTCCCATACTCTGGAACATAATCCCAGTTCATATTAGGCAGAGCCCCCTCACTGACTCTCTTCAAGAGAAATCTTGACGAGTGGATGGGACATCATAGGTTTACCCCAGGGGTCACCCCTGTGTCGCTACTTGACAGAGGCACAGTAAACTAATTTTAATAAGTAAGGGGGTCTTCAATGTGTCACTACTAGACAAAGGCACAGTATTCTAAATTTATTCTGTACACCTTAGTACCACTACATGGGGTGGTGAAAGCCACATCTCTAAGGCTAGGCTTACAAATGCCCCAGGGCAGATAACCTAGTACTAAACTATGAAACTATGAAACTATGAAATCAAAGCGTAGTCTAGCAGCAGTAAAGTTGCTTATGCTACTACATATGACATATCGACATGTCAGGTATACAAGACCTGTAACAAGCAACCAGTACAGACACATACAACATGAGAATGTCCCCTAATCAGGACAGTTGCAATGGCTAGAGTATTGTCCATACCACTCAACTGTCCCTGAATGTCAGGCACGTCCCTGAGTTTGACTGAAAGTGTAACTCTGTCCCTCTTAATCCCTCCTAAAATTAGTGGCTGTTGAAGGAAAGGTGGTGAATCGCACTTACTGACTAATGACAATAAGTAAGAGTTATAAACAACTGTTGCTTCAGAATATGTGTATTAAGTCATATGCTCTGATTTTGTCAATGTTTCAAGTTAATAGCACTACTTTTGTAAAAGTGTCCCTGATTTTTTCTGACCTGTCCCTGATTCTGTAGAAATGTGTCCCCGATTGGTGGAGAGTTCTGGTATTGTCACATGAGATATACATGATGAGGTACTGTCCCATGCAAAGTGGGAAAGGTGTCACTCCTATAGTCTCCCGTCGTGCAATCTGAAAGGTGGGCAACGTGCAGTAGGTATGTGGTAGCATGACTCGGCGGACAGCTGCGTTAATAAACTCAAGTCACATGTCAGCATTGCAGAGTATCGGTTCCCATGTATCAGGCAGATGGGAGCAGATCATATGAGGAACACGCATATAATATGATTACATCACTGGACAGGCCACTGAGTCCGTACAGTCGAACGCCTGCCTTCGCAAAATAGTTACACATACCTGATACTGTAGTCATGTAGTCCGATGTAATACGCATCACAAGGGATCGCACACACTCAGCGTGAGTGACAAATGTAAGCGGAAATGTCGGTGAGCGAGCGGCTGTAAGCGTATTTGACTACCAGTATGCCAGTAGTGCACTGTCAAAGAAATGTGGAGTCTAAACATGTATAAGGTGCTGTGACCAGAGGTCAGCAGTGCTTAACACTGTGCAAACCCACGCACAACTGCACCCACCTGCTGGAATGTGCCTTACCCAGTCTGTATTCAAAGGCGTCGGCCTGTCTGCAAACAAAGAACCGCCCTATACCCGTGATGGTAGAAGTTCCCTGTGCACATGGCTCATGTGAATTAACAATAGACCATGGCATATGTACAGACAATAGACCACACACACACCATACAGCGCAGACATCCAACAGTATAGCAAAGTACTGGCAGATATGTCCGGACCACTGGTGTATGCATGCCTGGCCGTCCTGTGTTTCAGTGTGTGAGCATACCCAGTATGACTGTTATGCATGTTGTTGACCAACATTACCGTCATATCGTCATGTGTGTGAGCATGCCAAGTATGGTCAACTGTATTGCATGTGTCACATGTCCAGATAGTTAGTACTGTGTTGCTGACCCCTCCATTCTACACAGACAGGTGTCATGCTGTGTCTGCAAGGTAGCTAATGGTCATGTGGCATTGACAGTTGCTACATGTCTGCATAGCGTGGAGGGACATCCAACCACAACCACAGTCCTACACAGCATCGTGGGTGGCACACATGACTCTCACATGTGTAGGTTTGACGGGGGAGGGGGCACAGCCAACAGTTGTACATATCTGCCGCTACTGTACTGGTATGCCGGGTACTCCATGTCAGTGTGTGGACCTACCTAAATTGCTGGTTGGAGGGATACCAGGGTACATCAGTTCCCAGATTGAATTACCAGCACAGTGGTGTTGGACGTCCTAGCTTACACAACCTACATCAAACTGCCTGGCCTGCTGTCATCTGTGTGTGTCTTAGGGGGTTGGGGTCATTCATTGGGCATATCCATAGGCCATCATATATCATTTGTCTGTATTGGTCCACATCTGTCCAGCTGCATGGAATGTGTGTGGGCTGTATAGACACACATGATGGTCAGCCCATAATCTGCAGTGGGTTAGGACACCCTGTGTACTACAGGCTACCATTGTAACCCCTGTATGTGCTACAGAGGTCATGGTGCCACTATGGATGTGTACTGTCTGCTGCCCTAACATTTGGCCACCACAATCACTTGTATGCTCACATATATACCATAGCAATGGGTAACTACACATTCTAATACAATTGCCACTTGTTAGGTCAATAGACATACCCTGGGTGTGTTCCGGACATGAGGACAGTGCTGGAGTGCTGCCTATGTTGGATGCACACAGTGCACTTCCTATACATGGCCGAGCACAGGTACTGTCATGTTTAACATCCATTGTACTGTGTGCGGGTCAGAGAGGGGAAATCCGTGTGTACCTACTGTGTCAGTGCATATGCCTTATGTTGCCTCTTTGCCAAGGCAGGTCATACTGTGCACGGGCTTTCGTCGACTGTGCCCTGCTCAGGTTGTTCCTTCACCAAGTCACACTGTGCCTGTACAGGCCTAGGCAGTGGTGTTGGGCTGTGTGGCCCTGCCCCATGCTGTTCCTGATGCAACTATTACTGCAGGATAAGATTGTGTAGCATAGCAAATACCATAACAACTTGTATGCATGTAGCTTGTGAATACTGCAGAGCTCCAACAGATGTGTCCGGATACCAGAACTGTGAACTGAGCATCCCAAACACATGCACAAGTATATGTCTTGCCTGTGCATCCGCCTCAGTATGGTGTGAGTGTTCAGGTGTGTGTGCATTGCTGATGGGTGTCATCAGCCATGACACCAGTGTTTACCCAGCATCCCCCACTAGGAGACTGTAGGGGATGTCCATATTGGCATTGGTGTGCTACAGCTGTGTCAGAAGCCATATATCGGACACATCATAGCTTCCAGGGCAGACAGCACACACATTCAGTCTCATGCCCTGGCCATCGCATATGGCTTAGCTGTTGGAGGGTATGCCCCTGCAGTGACTGTAGGCCCTACCCCACTCACCGGGTTGTGCTACGATGTGTATGTGTGTGCAGGCTATAGCATCCAATACCCCAGGGTAGTCATCCATGTGGTTGAACAGATGCATATTGCTGGTCTACTAATCACGTGTGTTGAGGACATGTACGTGCTCACTAGCATGTGTTGACATGGCGTCTGTGAACTGGTGCAGTATTCTGGATGCAGATGCCTGTGAGATACCCATGATATCCCCAGTTGTGCTGTGTGAGGTACCTGTGGCTAGTACACCTAGGCCAACACATACCATGGTATCCACTCTCATGTGTATTCCTCGGCCTGTTTGATGTGTCAGGTGTGGCAGGCACAGGTCAAAAAGCTGCTGTAGGAGGTCTCTGTCCACCCCATAGTGCTCCAACATTCCCATCTCATGTAGCCCCTGGTAAGTCACCCTCAGTCTATAAAGTCTTATGTCACCCCAGTAAGGGTTGTTTGGCAGCATACACATCTTCACTGCCCCAGCCCCCTGCACATGTTGGTATATGTTGCCTGCTGCAGCCCATGTCATTTGGTTGGACTGTGTCGTGAAATGTCCCTGCAGGTATACACCGGTGGTGTAGAGTGCGGACAAAACCTGTGTGTATGCCACTTGCTCGCATTAAGGTACTGTTCATGTGCGGGCTGGCCATGTCATCTGCTGATTGTGCTGATCAACACCTGTTTGTGCAGCTTGTACACCCTGACTACCCCACCACTGCTGTCATCCCTCCCAATGTCACCAGGCAGGTATAGACACACCCCTAGCTTAGGTGTGCTAAGGCAGGAGCACCCCCGAGGCACAGTACTGCAATGTACGTACAGTATGCCTGACCCCCTCCCATGCTGTCAACTATATTCGAGACCTGCACCCGGCTAACTACACACACACTCCAGGGACCAGCAGCACACCCTGGTGATAAATGTGATACATTATAGTCAACCTCATCTGCATAGTATAGTCTTCTAATGAATAGTTATATGACCCATACCGAACCTCCAAATTAATAACCACTGCTCAGTGTCACTCAAATCCATACTCAACTGGCAATAGGTGCCTTACTATCACCATATTCGATGTCCCATGGTCTTCCCAGCAACAAAATAACTGGTGTCTACACGACTACAACCCATGGCCCTGCACATTACAGACGATGTACATTACCACCACGCCATGGCAGATATACATAGATCCCAGGTTATCACGTACAGATCATCCGGCACAAACATTAAATAGTGCTGATGTCCCCAGACATATATGTTCAGATCTATGTCCACCTCTACATCTACATATATCATATATATTATTTGTATACATATATACATGGACATATATATATATATATATATATATATACATACAGACATATACATGTACACACATATGTAGATATGGCATTTATATCACAATGGCAGACCACATGACAGCAATGCATTAGACAGGAATGAAAAGGAAACTACATGTGCCACCTGCATCATGTAGTGTTGTTACTATCAAGGCACGTGTGTTATGTTGCGTCACACGGGTCAGACCGTACAAAGGGTAAGAGTAGGGTTGCTGACAGTTACTCACCAGACGTATTGGCGAATGTATGTGTTGACAACCCAGTGTCTTGGCAGAATATGCGGGCTGTGGACACTATATAGGTCAGCAACAAAGCACACTGAACACATCCGCCAGCTAGCCACCCACAGATACAACACATACGGTATAACTGCCAAACACACACACCTGCCATGCCTTGGAATCGAGCACCTACCTGTTTAGTCTACCACACTACAGCATTATGCAGTAACAGAACGCGCTACCGAGTTCTAGCATCACTGCACTCCCACAGGCATACATTTAGGTGGATGACATCATCCGCAAAGGCAAAGATGCTGATAGGGAATGTATGTGGAGTGGGACGTCTAAAAGCATTACTCTGTCCCCAAGCATCCGGAAACACACACACACACACACACACACACACACACACACACACACACACACACACACACACACACACACACACACACACACTCACACAGGCAGGGCTGGGAGTCGAACATACATCTAACTACCTTATCACACTACAGCATTACGTAGTTACAGAATGTGCTATTGAGATTACTGGTACACAGCACTCCCAGAGGCATATTTCTAGGTGGATGACATCATCCACAAAGGCAAAGACGCCGATAGGGAATGTATGTGGAGTGAGACATCTAAAACAATTAAACTGTGCCCAGGCAGCCGGAAACACACACACACACACACACACACACACACACACACACACACACACACACACACACACACACACACACTTGGCAGGGCTGGGAGTTGAACATACACCTAACTACCTTATCACACTACAGCATTACTCAGTTACAGAACACGCTACCGAGATTACTGGAACACAGCACTCCCAGAGGCATACTTCTACGTGGATGACATCATCCGCAAAGGCAAAGACGCCTATAGGGAATGTATGTGGAGTGAGCCATCTAAAAACATTACTCTGTCCCCAGGCAGCTGGAAATACACACACACACACACACACACACACACAGAGGCACACACTTGGCAGGGCTGGGAGTCGAACATATACCTAACTACCTTACCACACTACAGCATTACGCAGTTACAGAACACGCTACCAAGATTACTGGAACACAGCACTCCCAGAGGCATACTTTTAGGTGGATGACATCATCCGCAAAGACGCCGATAGGGAATGTATAGAGAGTGAGCAGTCTAAAAGCATATTACTATCCCAAGGTAGACATAGACAAACACGCGGCAGTGGTGTGAGTTGGACAACTGCCTATCTACGGAGCACTATTACAACACTACATAGATACGAGACGCACCACAGACAGTACACCCTTCAAGACAGTCAACCAGTCTGTTCAATGTAGGCATCCATCCTGATGTGGGGTATGGACATCTGTTGCCTGGATGACCACCATCACTATACAGGATGTCAATGGCCATGCCCATACACAGAGGCACATCACCGACACAAGGTGTCACTGGGCATGCTCACACACTTAGTATCACACGTCCATTTGGAATGTACTGTGTGTCCATCTACACAATGGCGTACTGGGCATGCTCATGCACTTAGCAGTTGCAAAGGGCTGTCTTGCATGCAAACAGATTCTAAACATGGAACGGCACAGTATGGTGTTACTGTCCCCACGTACATGAAGGCCACTCACATGTACTGACCAGTACACACTCAAGAGCCATCACAGATGTCTCAGGTGCAGATCACAGAGGTAAATGCCGCATTCTACTATGTAGCCCTCAGACATCACCATGTCCTTGGACCAGCAACACACATCCATACATTACCACAACACCGTGTGACTCATGACCAGTGGACTGTACATAGGTCTACAGCAACTGTGCAGACTACACATGTACTGACAGGGTTCCATCATGTGTTATGCAATGCAATAATACCACTGTACATAACCAGGTCGGCTCTACACATAACAGGGACCCTGGGTCTTACACAGCTGTGACAGATGACTGTCGCTGTACACCAAAGAACACACAAGTTTGGATATGACATACATGTAATCCCAGTGGATATGTGCATGGACCACACACACACACACACACACACACACACACACACACACACACACACACACACACACACACACACACACACACACACAACACATACATACATAGCATAGTTTTGCTGTCCTCCGTGCAGACAAGTGGCTACAGCAATCACACGCATGCACATGGAAGGTAGGTCCATGGCTGTTGAATGCTAACAGTACATGAGGTAGCAATGTTGACTGAGGAAACATTCCCTCTGTACTAGTTACCCATGACACCCATCATATCATACAACAGTCCATGTGTTATGTATGTCATCACACATGTCCACCAATTGAAATGCATACAAACATGGCTACATGACAGGCATGTAAGACCAACTCACATGTACATATAGTGGCGTGCATGCAGCTACCATGCATGTGCAGTAGCTGATGCATGTAATTCATCTGTACCTAACTACAACATGCAGTTGCAAAGCAGCCCCATCATTGACACCTGTATATGGTGAAATACTGACAGTACGGTAGGATGTACATCAGGTATGGATGGATGTGTGTACATAAAGTGGTGATCCACCTTTGCAGATGGATGTTTGCCGGGGAAGGCTCACAGGTATGTCACAAGCCATCCTACCATTGCATGTGCAAAAAGTACGCTATGTTACTGTTACTTGATGGTGAAGACATAAAACCTACACAGAGGTCGGGTATTACTGACTGTAAGTCACATGACACCTGTAACACTTACATCCTCCTATGTGCATATAGCAGCACAATTGCCGAAAGTAGTGTCGGTACACATAATGCGGCCAATACTGCTGCATGTCTGTCAGACGTATCATCATATAGCAGGTGTATCATTCACAGTACTGCCATGTGTGTTTGCTTGTGTGACCCTATATGCCACATATGGTGAGGAATACATCCCAATTGTTACACACCACTGTACACTGTTGTAGAGATCTGTACATACTGCAGTGTGGAAAGCATGACATAGGCAGGGGTGGTGTGTGTATCACACACATGTCAGCTATCTGTATGTGAATGACATTTGTGGACTCCACAGTGTGTGTGTGTGTGTGTGTGTGTGTGTGTGTGTGTGTGTGTGTGTGTGTGTGTGTGTGTGTGTGTGTGTGTGTGTGCATGCATGTATGGCTGTCTGGTGCATGGAGTGAGGGTGTATGCTGCCAAACAGAACAGACAGGATCCCTAACCCCTCATGGTGATACAGTCTACTACCCTGTTGATGCCATCAGTCACAGCCTTACTGGCTACATGTACATGTTCATTCTCTGTGTCGCGTCGTATGGGTGCACAGTACTGTGAGGGTGATTACCACATAGGCAAGGGTCCTCACCTCAAAACTATCGAGTGTGCATTATAGTGTTGTTGACCCCGTAAGTGTGGGCATGTTACTGTGTGTTTCTGTGTATGTCTGTGTGTGTTCTCATCCTGTAATGTGACAGGGTATTACTGCTACACAATGAGGCCTCATGCTATCAAGTGGCCTCTAATGTTATCATCGGCCAGACCGCTGTGTAAACCCCCCACACCATGTCAACATACCTGTGATGTGACCTGGTATGGATGTCACGTCTCTAGCCACTGTAGCCTATTAAACAGCCCACATGCTTCTGGATCAGTAGATGTGTGGACATCTGTGGTATGGTAGCCTTTCTAATAGTCAGGCTGAGGCTACGTATAGCATGCTGGTATTGCCATACATGCCTGTGAGTACTCCACATTTACACATGGGAAACTGCAAACACTGCTACTTGTTGGCACATGCAAGTAGACCATAAGGAGGGAGCCAGGGCATCATTACCAACATGCTGTTACTGTTGTTACCAAGACACATACTGTGAACATATAACAATGCATTATAAACCTGTACTACATGGTATGTCTGGTGCATGTCAACAGTAAACAACTAATGTAATATACACTTCTCTCACTATTCTGTTCACCCTGTGCATCAGACCATTTGAGCATGTCCCTGCATCGATGGTGTGGATGACAGGGATGTGGCACAGGCATCATCATATGCATAGGATGATAATGTTTGCCAGGAGCATAGGCTGCACCAGTGGATGATATTATGTGTGTGGATAAGGGCCAGTGATCTGATTGGACATGTGTGGTCATTATGCATGTGGGTGTTGCGGTGCCCTACAGATGTTTTTGCTCTGTGCGTGTATGATTGCACACAGTTCTGCCTTTTGCCAGGCCTAGACAGGGGTATTATTGACAGCTCCAGATTGTAGAGACCAGGATGTACAGCTCACTGTGTCCGGCCATGGCCACGTGACCTGTGCCTGCCAGGGATTGCACGGGCACTACCAGGCAGAGGTATAGATTGGCTACTGTCCGATGACACATGTCCACTGCAACCGTGTCCCTGCTGGGAATGTCCAGGGCCACGTCCACATGGCCTGCTGTGTCCTGGTGTGGACAGCGCAGCACCAGCTGCACTGCTACTGCTACCGGCATTATGGGAGTGGGCATGTGAGGTGGCTTGTTCACATTGACCTGCACTAGGTGGTGTAGCTGGCCTACGTCCACATGGCCTATGCCTCACTCCTACCAGATGTTCCAGCACAGACAGCTCACGCTCACGGATTGCCATGCCATGGTCAAGGATTACGACCATGTCACCCAATCGCCTGTCCAGAACATCAGCAATCTGCTGTTGAGCATTTGCCAATGCCTGGATGTTGTCGTTTAGAGTACGGATAGCAGCCCTCTGAAGCCTCTGCCCTTCTCTGTTCTGCCATTCAGCATGTGCCTGTGCCACCATTACAGTTTGGAACATGCGTCTGGTGACACCAGCTGCTGCTCTCTGTCCTGCAGGTGCATGTCTGCCAGAAGTCCTCCTATGAGCAGCACTGGCCACATGCCTGTTTGGCACATCTGCAGTCATTACACTGACACCATGGTGTGGAGACACACCTTCTGTAGCCACCACATGTTCCTGATCCAAGCTAACACACGCTGACTGTCCTTCCTCTTTGGCCACTGGTGATGGGGTATGTGTTAGCATGATAACTGTGTGCAGGGAAGAGGGGGACATAGCTGGGATGACAACCATTGGAACAGATTCAGCTCCTGACAACCCTGCCTGTACCTCATGCATATGTTCATCAATGCTAGGATCTGTGGTGACACTAACATCAGACAGACTGCAGGAGGGTAACGCACCTACATCACCTGTGAATGCAAAGAAAGACTCTAAATTACAATAGACACACACACACACACACACACACACACACACACACACACACACACACACACACACAAACACACACCATGCATGTGATTTGACAGACGGCATGCAGCATGCATGTGATACAGCAGATGGCATGCAGCTCAGACATTAATAGTGGTAGTTAGCATACCTCCCTGGGTTGCACACAACAGCAAGCAGGTGTCATATCAGTAGCCATGCAGTTCACACAATCATGGTAGTAAGCATGCATCCCTGTGATACACCATGTGGACCAGCACAGGTTAACAGTACACATGGCTGAAGTGACCTTGACATGTAATCTGCTGACATGTGCATTGACATGCATACATGTCTGACACAATGGTGTCGTGACACATGTACAGAGTTGCAATGGGTATCACATTGCAGTGTTGCCTGTATGCCCTACAGATAGAATGCACGTTTAGCAAATGTGCATGAGCATGGAAGGGTAGTGTGAGGCATCTACATTGCTATACAGTGTGAAATACAGACACTGTGCCATTGCATGGCATCATGAGGCATCTATATTGCTATATAGTGTGGAATATGCACACATTGCATAGCCATAACTGCGTGCATGTACATGACATAACTGTGGATTGTGACCCACGTTGCTGAGGTGTATACACACCAAGCCATGCTATGTCATGTGACAGGTCACTGGAAGACCTATGGATGACACCCCTGCACACATACTGCAGAGTCTTAGCTGCCTGGCAACCATGTCCATACATGCCAGACTTGTCAATACACCATGTCCCACATGACATTGATGTACCACACACACAAGGTGCACAGCTGATGGTGATGTCCTACAGCAGCAAGGGAAATGTACGGTATCTGTGGCCTGATGTGGTGTCAATGTCTGTGGAAGCTGTACAGGTGACTACTGTCATGCTATGACACAGTCATGATGTTCAACATATCTTATATGGTGACTTATGTGACACCTCCACTAGCTGTGCACAGGCTTTTAGACTGTCCAGTATACCACATCAACTGTATAATCAGTCAACTAAGGCTATAGTTGGACCATGTGTGGACAATGTGCAACAGGGTGTATACACATCACATCTACTGTGTGGCTACATGTCTCTGGCCATCCTCCATGGCCATGTGTGAACATGTGTTGGCCAAATGTTTGTGATGGCCATCTATCTCACATGTCTGTGTAGTCCCATATGGCATACACCCATAGATGTCAGATATGTCACTGTCCACAGGGCTATGCAGACAACGGGTTGTATGTTTGGTATGTGGGGTATGTATTATGGGATAGTGTGACAATATTGCAGCCAGAACACTACATATCTGGGACATGTCAGATGGCACATCACAATGCGTGCACCCATTGCAGGGGCATATAACACAATGGTGACTCCTGTGGGCTGCCCATCTCCCAGCTCACTGTGTGGTACTGTTTGCGTACCACACATGTGTTGTTCCAATGTATAGTACATATGCCTACATTGAACAACACCTCCACCGTTGTATGCACAGCTGTCCACACATGTAGCAATGACAGATACTGTGGTTTCATGTCGGTGTTTCATTTTGTTTGTATATATTGCACATGGGTAGCCAGTGTGAATGCTGGCAGATGTGACCTGTATATCGTGACTGGACCATACATCATGTGTTCATGTGTTAACTGGCCACATGGCGAATAGATATATGCATTAACATGAGTGATACTGATGACAGTCTCACCTGCAATGGACTGATGTCTGTGCGGCACACCAGAGGTACCTGTATAGGGGTGACACAGCAGTTTGAACATTATCCATGACTGTATGACAGCCACAGGGTGCACTGTGCATGTTAACACATTCGCTTGTTCAATATCATATAGTATGCACATGTGTGCATACACAGGGTAGCATACTGTAGTATGCAGCATGTGTGTAAACATACCTTGCATATGATGTTACATTACATATTGTACAGTGACACATGCAACTAAATGGGATATAATAGTCATATGTGCAGTAATGACTTACAAGACAACTCCAGGCTCATTGGTTGGGAGACACCCACCTCCACGATGGCAGCTAGTGTTTGTGGATGCTGTTCTGAGGGTGTCCCCATGCTGGCCAGTAGCTCCTCGGTGTGTGTGAGTGGGGGCTGGGTTGGTGGCCCACCACCTGTTCCACCTTGTTCCCTGGCGATTGCAGTGGCATGCTGTTTCGCATGTCGTATCAAGTCTGTGCAGTGTCTGCGCACCTGCTGGTATGTGCAGTTATGGCCACCCACATCATTAACCCTCCTGCACAGGTCCTGCCACAGGTCGTCACACTGCTGCGCATGCTGTGGCACATGGCTGAACAACACCTCGTAGTTCTCATGGAGGTACGGGATGAGGACATCATCCTCCTGGCAGCTGTACACTGGCAGGCATGAACGAGGCATTATCTGGGAGACATAATGATGGTGACAGGTCACAGTATCACAGAGATGTACAGAGATACAGCTGCATATACATTTTCTATTAAATCTAGTACATCTGCACAGTTATCTTTGCAAATCATCATGCTACTGACATGACTGACATGTTTGTGTCACACATATAACACCCGATATGCATTGGATATCATCACCATATATGTGTGTCACCTCATTACATTGTTTATACTCCATGTGAATGCTGTCTTGATGTGGGGATGTCTGTTTCCTGTACTGGTGTTCTTACCTATCAGCACATGCCTGGATGTGTCCACAGTGATGCTGTTGACCTTGATGCTGTGTATATGTCACATATCAACACATACACTGCCTTAATGGACATGTGCAGTGACAATGCACACATATGCATGGAACCTTTGCATGCATGTGTTTTGCCATATACATCTACACGGCACTGTACAGCAGTTCAACATCCTGCCATGGATCGCCTGTGTTGCACATGTGATAGACACGGGAAAATGGCTAGCCGGACGTCATTTGCAGGGATGGTTATCAACTATAGTATGTACGGGCAAGGTTTCCTAGCTGTATCTGTCAGCCATTTTGCCACCGCAAGGTGCATCAGTGCCACATTACTGATCCAGACAGTTAATAATACATCTACCATGCGGTCATCACACCATTTATGACAGAGATGACATGTGCAGCTTTGATGGACAGGGTTGCATAGTATGGTGGGAGTATGTAACATGTATGGCAGAGGGATCTGTCCAGAATGTGGCGGTCCTTGTAGTAGGACGGTGGCTGTCCATGACATATGTCTTTCAGATCAGGATATGTACGTGTAGCATGTCCAACATCACAGTGTAGCACATGTCTTTATGTAAGGTAGCCAGCATGCTGCATAGTGGAGGTGAGGATTCTGAAGGCTGGTATCGCCCATCCACGCATGGCCAATACCCCTTAAATGTGATATGTGATCCGATATTGGTCACCCGAGTGCTGAGTATGCCTGTCCAATGATCTCCATGCTCATGGATGACACCCTGTCATGACATGGGTGCCTCGTATGACTACCTAATAGGCCTGGAGATGGCGCCAACTCAGGGAGGTGAACTGCACAGCACCATCCCTTACACAGTGTCCATAATGTTGACTGCTGCCTAGGTGGCAGTTAATGGGTACAGGGTTATTCACCTAGCAGTGACAATGCTATTATCAGCTGTCAGATTGTGCACATATGTCACACACCTCACCCAAAAACCCCATTCTGTATGTTGGCCACAACACTGAGACAGCTATTGCTCCTAGGTCATGGCCATTCACATCCTTACATACACAGATGCCTCCCTTTTGTCTGTGTGGTATGGGCTACAATGAGGGGGGAGTACAAAACATTAACCCTGTTTTAATGTAGCTGCCACTGGTGTGATATGCACATGTCACTCTGACACCTTTTGTAGTGTTGATTCTGTCAACAGGCCACTGGTAGAACACTCCTGTGACATGCAAAGGTACATCTAGTATACTCAGTGTAGCTGGAACATGGTATGGGTGATGATGTCCTATGACCTGTCACAGGTATGCTATGCAGTGTGAAATCATCCGTACTGTCATCTACTTCTGTACTACTAACTTCTACATTGATAAAGGTTCATAGACTTGCAGACCATACTCAGCAGGGTAATAGTGCAGTGCCTCCAATTATGACTGTTGTCTCCACTTGTGGGTTGCAGTGGGTTGATATTATCCAACACCCTATCTGTATTGCATATTCATGCTCAGCACTTGTTCAGAACTTGTGAACACTTCATGAGCTACTAATTACTATAGCACCCATTCCAACTCATTTCTTACAAGTACACTGTCTGTCCTTACATTTCCAGCTTGCTTACAGTACAACAGCTGTTGTACACACATAACTCACATATCTTGTGAGACATGGTTGAATATACAGGCATGTCCAACTGTCACGTACCAGTGCTATTGCCTGTCTATATGATGAATATGGTGAACATGTGGCAATAGAGCAATTGTCTCATGTACACAGTCAATGCTCACCCCCCAACATACGACACTACAGCCTGGGGGAGATGCACATATGTAGTCATGCTGGGGGTAGTGCTCTCACCAACCCAGACAGTACCTGACATTCATGTGGGGACGTGTAACATTTTCAACACACCCCACTCATTACATAGTCTCACAAGATCTCCACCACCACAGACCACACATAGTATGAGTACAACATTTGTAGAACCTCTCCATACTCTGTGTAGGCACCAGAGGCAGCCGCCATCACCAAACACAAAAACAATTACTTATAGCCCACAGACTCATGTGTGCCCATCAAATACAGCCAATAGGGTGTTATAACATACCCAACACACCAGTCATAAGTGACTCTGTAAGCGGTCACACTGATGTCCGACTCAGGAGGCTACACAAGGCGATAGTCACTTACATCTAGCTGTCGGGTAACTGGTTCTGCAACATAACCTATGCACCCATGCCACACCTCACCAGGTAAAATTTGACTGTCATTCTCCATGTTAGTGTGACTGCCCTGAGATGTAACTTCCCAGACTACATGTGCAGGGACATGCAATAGCTCTCTGGTCTTGTAGCCCAGAAGGTATCAGCCAAGCCCTGGGGAGCATTTTGCATTCACCCAGACTAGATACCACTGTACAACAACTGACTGTTTCACTTCAACAGTTGCCTAATCTTCTGCTGTCATTCCACAGGCATCCAGTATCTATCCTCTTTGAATGACATGGACAACAAAACACGATGCTTTGGCACAGATGATCTGCACCTGTCAGCCCTGGGAGTACAGATAACATGTAAGGCTCTTGCTGCTCCTATACTGCCTGTCTTGCACAGTTTCCAATAACATTCACCACCAGAATGGGAACAGGCAAGCAAAACATGGGGTCATGTGACTCAATGCTTGACATCATCTCTGAAGCACGCAGGCACGGCACTCCTTATAATGGACCACTTCAATATCTCTGCAGTGACTGGGGCCTGCCTCTAGGCTCTGCAGAGCACACCTGCACTGACAGGTTATACGCAGACCACACCTTTCAGTCATGTAACCTGGACCGGAACACCCATGGCTGAGGTGTGTCCATAGAAACAAGTGAAAACAGAAGTCCATAAAAAAGAAGAATTCACGACCCAAGGACGAAGCGGCAAACAAGACTGTAAATAAATCCTTTATTGGAAGCCACCACACTAAAACAAGCACTTTCGCTCGGTACAATTCCGAGCTTTATCAAGTATAAAAACAATGCTTAATACTCAACAAATATATACTGAAGCCAAAGTCACATGCTGTAACTAATTAATTAGTTAATTACTTAATTGTTGCATCATGAATTCAATCACGTATTAAAGAAATATACTTGAATACACGCAAAGGACTGCAAAATGTAAAATATAAAATATAAACCCCGGGATTCATGAAGCTCGGCGCAAGGCCGGCGTAAGGCCTGCGCCGGCGGTGCATGGAATATCCGGCGCAGTAGCACCATATACATATTAATGAGAGTGCACCGGAATCACAGACACGTGCGTAGTGTACGTGAGCGAGCCCAGGTAGGATGCGTCTGGAGGCGTGTCAAAGCCGGCAGGAGGTGAGCAACCTAATGTGCTGACAGCCACGGTCCGCCCACAATAGTAATGGCAGCAGCCAGGTCCCGTGCAGAATGAAACGCACGGACAGTACGCAACATAGTCCCCGTTCCAAATCAACGGAGAAGCAAATAGAAGCCACCAAGGCATAAGTGTACCCGTTCAAGGAGCAAAGGATACGCATAAGACCGCACCCCCAATGTACTGTCAGTGTTTACACTCAGAGAAGGTGTACAGCCGCATGTCAGCGCCACCGACATAGGAGCAGCGACTAAGGTCACCACCTGTCCCACTGTGTTTGGGGCAGTCTCTCCATGGACAGTTGTGTCCTGAAAAACGTATTAGAAATGGCTGATGTGCTACGAATGTAGGACACAATGATATCCCGTATGTAATGTAATGGTAGCATGAATTGGTTATTTCTGTAACAGAAATACCGAAATGACACTATAAACAGAATAAGCAAGGAAATTGCCACAATAATAAGCAAATTATTTAGGCAAACAAGTGAATTTCTATGCTATATAGTGACCGTTTGTATGTGTCGGCCTGTAAAGGCAGATGTGAGTCCCGGAAATATCCCAGATCGGAAAATGGAAAAGGTGGAAACCCCAGCAGCGACATGGGCATGGTCACCAGGGTTACCTGCTGTCCCAAAGTGCCATGGACAGACCCTGATTGGACAATGGTGTCCCTGCAACAATCGTAAAAATGGAAAATGACCTGCGATCCCCTGCCACGCAAATTCCCGCAATATACATGTAAATAGTAGCATAAAACATATACATTACGGTATGGAACACAGACATGGCATAAGAAAATAAATAAGGAACCCAAATGCTAACAGAATAGGCTCATAGTATGGCAAACAAGTGAAGTTCTGTCTACTGCACTAGCCCTGGGTATGTGTAGTCCTGCAAATATCGAAGTGTCCACATAACATGCCCCACCATGGGCATTGGAAAAGGTGCCAACCATAATGGTCACAAGCAGTAGTGACAGTACATAGCCGGGTAGCTGTGCCGACATAACAACAGTAAGGAAGCAAGATACCCCAAACACAGGCAAACATGTGCATAGCAACATATCCCAGACCCAGCAACATCTCTGTTGCATACACCGGATGGTGTATGATGAAGTGTAATATCCAGAAGCAGAACACATGCATTCGGATGTACTACACAATAGCCTCATTGTACATGTCAGTCACACCCATGTATACCCCTGCACCCAAACCTGCTAGCATCCGTGTGCAGCTATACAACCACACACAATGTGCATACCTGAACTGTGGTAAGATGTTTGTGTTAGGCAATGCCACGCGGGCAAATCATTACCCACATGTCAGCAACCCACCGCAGGTACAGATATGTAAATGGCTGCATGTGAATGTGTCAGCAGAATGTGTACATCCGGCATGTAGTATGTACCCGTCCAAACCATCTAGGTTTGCATACGACATGGTGCACATAAGTGTACACATGTGGACAAGTCTGGTCGGTGGACCACCGCATCGACGATCATCTCTGCAGTGAAGTCGATCACATATAGCGGAACAGGTGCCCAACACACAGGACATCCTAACAGGGTGCTACAGGCAAAGAAGGGGAAACTGGGACATCACATGTGGAGATGAGCGTGGCTGGACGGACAAATACACACGGTCAAGGTAAAGGATGGAACAACATGCATATGGCTGGATGGATGTTGTTCGTAAAATATATAGAAACACATATGAAGTTCCAGTTTACACTCGAAATACTATATAATGTATTGAATTGTACCGTACAATATGGCAGCAGAACTAAGCCTGCATGTAACTGGTGAAGCTAAGCTGTACTGTGATGGAATTCTGAACCTGGCAGTAAGCAGGACAGCAGCCTCATGTCTGTCATCATTAATCATTTGCTGGGTTACAGAACAATAAATGTATGTACATGCATAACAGCACTCCTTCCCCAGAGGAGGATGGCCTTGTGAGCTCAATGGAAGATAGCAGTACAACTCCCTACCACACAGACAAAGCAACGTATCAAGAAATTAACTGTCCACTGTATCGTAACAGTCTAGGGTCCTTGAAACAGCTACAATCACAAAAGGATACTGTAATGTACAAGGTGCCTTGCAAGCCTGTGTTATTCCCATGAGAAAACAATTTAAAAGCACGAGCCCAGCACCCACGTATGTATAGACTATTGCGGACCATAGTGATGGAAATGCCCTGTGACCGACCACGGCAGTAAGTTGGGCAAATGCTGATTGTAAACACTATATAAAGAAACTGCTTACTGTATAGAGTCAGACAAAACTCCCATACTTGGACTGTACATTATTTAGCCTGCCTGTGTACACTACTAAAACTGTCCGAACCCGAGCCTCCTGTGTTATCGGCTGTCACTTAGAAAAGTCTACTGATAACTACAGTCTGGTTGTAACAACTTATTTCACATCGTGATCCTTGTAATCCCGAATTCCCTTGGTAAGCTACAGGTCAGAGTGCATGGCTGGTTAGACATGTACGCCGGAGAATATGCATAAATGGTTCTTCTTGAATGAAAAGACCTCCGACTGAATTGTTGTGTGTAAAGAGGCTGTTTACTGTCTGATCTGTGGCTGAAAAGCGGAAAACTGGATCCCAAGAAGAAAAGCGTGCAGCCTTAAACAGGAGGCCCAGGTAAGGAGTGTCTGCCTTTTGTGTCTATTGTAGATCAGGGACCAGACTACATTGTGTTTCTGTTAACAGTAGTGATATCGGGTCAAGACCTACCCACATACTGTTAAATCTGAACATAGGTCAGGGAACACACAGCAGAGTAAATAGTGAATGTAGACACTACAGTGGATACAGGGAAGGAGACACACGTGTTATGACAGAAGGGTAATGAGCAGTCGTGGTAGAGGATATGGGAGATTATTGAAGCAACAGATCATGTGATCCGCATTTGACGGGTGACGTGAAGAATATGCAATCGCAGAGAGCACATAATGTGAGTTACGCAGCAAAATGGGGTAATAAATATGACATTGATGGTATATTAGGCAACATACCGTTACTGAAACATTGTAATCGCTGAAAATCCGATGCATATGTTCCAAGGTAAACACCTGTTCCACCCTGAGAGGGATATGCCCTCTCTGGCCAGCCGTGTCCTGTAAATAAACCGAACACATGTCAAATGTCCTGATATCTCAGGACAAACATTACCCAGATATATATCAAAATGGTAGCATAAAAGAGTACCCACTGCCCACAAGGACACAGTCCGACAAGCTCTACACTTTACATATGCACAGTGGTGTCCATTGTAGGACCCAAAATTGTGGAAACAATCGGATAATGTGTTATTCTAAGAGGTACCTGAACTCATTGTCGTCACAGGTACACATATGCACCGCAAGCGTGTTTAATGTTGCTGATAGCTGTCCATGTAATGCAGCACAGATGCACAGAAATACCCAGGGTACCGGGTCCATAGAACTGCATCCACATCACACCTCCGCACATGACGGATGTGTAATGGGTACTGTCAATTGTTGCAGTCAAGGGATTCTGGGTATGTAGACTCTGTGCTCGGTGTTGTTTCGCAGGCAATACTTTCTCCTGCCCGCGGGAGGGATGTGCGTATCACCTGCCTCAGTCTCCGCTAATAATGCAAACCATACTCGGAGAATGCTAAATGTAGGTGTGTAATGTGTACAGCCCCATACTACTGTCAAGTAGGCAATTGTCATGGATGGACACCCGTATGGCCAGAATGGCACCCACAACTGCAAACCCGGGTAAATGACATAGCCGCGGGAAGGCATAACACAGGAAATACACATAGGGACTACAGTTGACATTCCACATACAAAGCAGGACCGTCGTGCCAACACCGGCGTACACAGCACTCAATCTGCCAGCAACAGACTGAGGAGCACCCGCTACCGTACAGCGTAACAGATGTGCGACCTGTGGAACACATACTAATGGCACACACACAACGTCAAGTAGGATATGTAAACTATGGCTTTCCCACCTATGAAGACAACATGGTTAAATGAATGCATAGGTAAGCAACATGTTCTGGTGGTGTTATAGTGGAAATACAGTGACGGATATGTCCCATTGGGACGTCTGCAGTTTAAATTGAGCATTTGCTAACCAGCATCTTTGGATGTATGTAATTTGTCCACAGTAGTAAATCACCTGGTTATGTAGCACCATGTGGAATGGGTAGTCCAACAGACATCCGCGATTCCTGAACACACAGTATCAGTGAAACCCACTGCTCACAAGGACACAGTCCGACAAGCTCTACACTTTACATATGCACAGTGGTGTCCAATGTAGGACCCAAAAATTTGTCTAAAGACAGGAATGCCGCATTCTTTCAACACTTAAGTTAACTCATTGACGTCACAGGTACACATATGCACCGCAAACGTGTTTAATGTTGCTGATAGCTGGCCATGTAATGCAGCACAGATGCACAGAAATACCCAGGGTACCGGGTCCATAGCACTGCATCCACATCACACTTCCGCACATGACGGATGTGTAATGGGTACTGTCAATTGTCGCGGTCAAGGGATTCTGGGTATGTAGACTCTGTGCTCGGTGTTGTTTCGCAGGCAATCCTTCCTCCCGCCCTGTGGGAGGGATGTGTCGTAGCACCTGCCTTACTCCCGCTAATAATGCAAACCATACTCCGGAGAATGCTAAATGTAGGTGTGGAATGTGTACAGCCCTATACTAGTGTCCAGTAGGCAATTGTCATGGATGGACACCGTATGGCCAGGATGGCACCCACAACTGCAAACCCGGTAAATGACATAGCCGCGGTAAGGCATGACACAGGAAATACACATAGGGACCACAGTTGACATTCCACATACAGAGCCGGACTCGTGCCAACACCGGCGTACACAGCACTCAGTCTGCCAGCAACAGACTGAGGAGCACCCGCTACCGTACAGCGGAACAGATGTACGACCTGTGGAACACATACTAATGGCACACACACAACGTCAAGTAGGATATGTAAGCTATGGCATTCCCACCTATGAAGACAACATGGTTAAATGAATGCATAGGTAAGCAACATGTTCTGGTGTTATATTGGAAATACAGTGACGGATATGTCCCATTGGGATGTCTGCGGTTTATATGAAGCAGTTGGTAACCAGCATCTTTGGATGTATGTCAATTGTTCACAGTACTAAATCAGCTGGTTATGTAGCACCATGTGGAATGGGTAGTCAAACAGACATCCGCGATTCCTGAACACACAGTATCAGTGAAATCCAATGCTCACAAGGACACAGTCCGACAAGCTCTACACTTTACATATGCACAGTGGTGTCCATTGTAGGACCCAAAAATTTGTCTAAAGACAGCTCTTCCGCCTTATTTAATCACCTAACGGAACTCATTGTAGTCACAGGTACACATATGCACCGCAAGCGTGTTTAATGTTGCTGATAGCTCTCCATGTAATGCAGCACAGATGCACAGAAATACCCAGGGTACCGGGTCCATAGAACTGCATCCACATCACACTTCCGCATGGCCATGACGGATGTGTAATGGGTACTGGCAATTGTTGCGGTCAAGGGATTCTGGGTATGTAGACTCTGTGCTCGGTGTTGTTTCGCAGGCAATCCTTCTTCCGCCCTGTGGGAGGGATTTGCGTAGCACCTGCCTTACTCTCCGCTAATAATGCAAACCATACTCCGGAGAATGCTAAATGTAGGTGTGGAATGTGTACAGCCCTATACTAGTGTCCAGTAGGCAATTGTCATGGATGGACACCCGTATGGCCAGGATGGCACCCACAACTGCAAACCCGGTAAATGACATAGCCGTAAGGCATGACACAGGAAATACACATAGGGACCACAGTTGACATTCCACATACAGAGCCGGACTCGTGCCAACACCGGCGTACAGCACTCAGTCTGCCAGCAACAGACTGAGGAGCACCCGCCACCGTAGCGGAACAGATGTGCGACCTGTGGAACACATACTAATGGCACACACAACGTCACGTAGGATGTGTAAACTATGGCATTCCCACCTACGAAGACAACATGGTTACATGAATGCATAGGTAAGAAACATGTTCTGGTGGTGTTATATTGGAAATATAGTGACGGATATGTCCCATTGGGATGTCTGAGGTTTATATGAAGCAGTTGGTAACCACCATCTTTGGATGTATGTCATTTGTTCACAGTACTAACGCAGCCGGTTATGTAGCACCATGTGGAATGGGTAGTCAAACAGACATCCGCGATTGGGGAACATACACCAGCAGTGAAAAGCACTGGGCAGGTGGACACAGTCCAGCAACATCTAACTTGACATATGCACATCAGTGTCCATTGTAGGACCCAAAAATTCTGTTCAGAGAATGCCTGCTAGCTTCCTGCATTACTCATGTGATCTAATTGTCGTCACCACGTCACAGGTACACATAGGCACGCAAGCATGTTCAATGTTGATGATAGCTGTCCATGAACTGCAGCACACATGCACAGAAATACCCAGGGTATCGGGTCCATACAGCTGCGTCCACATCACACTGCAGCACACATGAAGGATGTGTAATGGGTACTGTCCACTGTTGCAGTCAAGGGAGTCTGGGTATGTAGAATCTGGCCTCGGTGTTGTTTCGCAGGCAATCCTTTGTCCCGCCCCGTGGGAGGGACGTGCGTAACACATGCGCCACTCTCCGCTAATAATGCACACCATACTCCGGGAATGCAAAATGCAGGTGTGAAATGTGTACAGCCCCATACCAGTGTATAGTAGGCAATTCACATGGATGGACAAGCGTATGACTAAGATGGCACACATAAATGCAAACCCGGTGGAATTACACTGCCGTAGTAAAGCATTACACAAGTCATACACATAGGGACTACAGTTGACATTCGCATACAAGAAACACAGACAACCAGCCGATGAAGTCCAAAGCAAAGACGAGGTACTGTAGGGACCGTCAGTGACCAACCAGAGCACACCAAGAATTAAAGGCAGTCACCATAGTCTATTGAGCACACCGTCTGCTTCATAAGCAGACTTATTCAGACTACATACAATGTAGTCCAACCTACTACATTTACAAGCATTAATTGGTTGGTACATTAGATGTGCTAGGTACTAATTACATGCCTTAAAGGCAGACAAGCGAACAAACCTTACTTGGGTTACACATCCCACACAGTGAGGACAACAGACATTGCTTGAAGGTACAGTCTTCATCGGAAAATGGAAATATATGTACATATATGAAACATGAACCAACATAAAATGTTTTCCAAATGTCTGACTGTGTAAGCTACATGTATATGTCCTACGGATTGTGCCAATATATTAACAGAACTGCAGACACCTAGTAATATGAATGAACCATAATATATACACATAAACCGTATGAATATGACTACTGTAAAATAGACCAACGAAATGTAAAGATTCACAATGTGCTAATGTAACATTCATTTAGAAGGTTACAGAAATAAATCAATCCAGACATCCATGTGTAAATACTAACAGAAGGCCAGCGAGGTGCTTGCCCTCACATGTACTGGGATGTCGCTCCACAGCATAGTGAGTGTCTGGGTGATGAATCCGTCCCAACAACACATTCGATTAATGACAGTGTCAAGGTGTACGCCAGCTGCCCTTGTGGTTCTGAGGATCTACCTTATTTACGTGAAGCATAGTCATCAGATCTGGGTTCGACCTAGCCGTGCATGCCAGGCACGGGTCACCTCTGGGCAAGTGGTATGCAACTGTATACAGCTGGAATCCTTTCAGTCGGTCAGTATAACACATATACCTGAGACCCTGCATCCGTTTGTCGAAGAACTGTTGGTGCCTTTCCAGCTGCTGCAGGTGTTGGGTCAGATACATTCTGAACGGCGCATTGTACCCAATCATAGGTCTATTGAGTGATGAGTACAAGGGGACAATGACCTCACCTGATCTAGATGTGAATCCCTTCATGATGATGTGGGCAATGTGGAAGGTCTACCCAACTATGTTAGCAACATGTGTGTCTAACGAACGGTTAACAACAACACGTGTCCCCAGATCACTGGTAACCCCTCCGTGTTCAGTGGACTGCCACCTATATGGTAGCTCGGGTAACCTTGTTCATCCCGAAGGGTATGCCTATGCATTTCCTGGCATTTAGCTGTAGGACATGTCTCTGGTACCACTTATCCACATCTGTGAGGCACTCCTGAAGGATATCTGTGTCAGATGTGTGTCTGACCTTGGCATCCGGTTTGCAGTCGATGCAAACATTGTCACCCATAACCCCTGTGTGTGCGTGTACATTGGAAACGTAGATGCTGGAAATAGTGGACCCAGGACTGAGCCCCATGGGACACCACCTGTGACTGGCTGTGAGTATGACATGGCGCCAGCAACTATGGCCATGTGTGTTCTGTGACCTAGCCCGTTTGCAACCCATATGGCGATGTATGGATTTACATTCAAGATGACGGGTTTATCAAGTATACCCGACGGGCGTATTGTGTCGACGGCCTCTGCCGGGTTGAGGTAGGCTGTATGGACTGGTTTACCCTCAGCAATGGCCTTGGTGACTGATTCTACAAAGTGAAACACGTGTAAAGGGCATGATCTGACTATGACCAAGCTAAACTGGGTTGTATCCAAAGTATGCGGGTCCCCTATGTCCTCATCTATGTGTTCCATTATGATCCATCTCCATGGCTTTGCAGATAAGGCTTGTCAAACTAATGGTATGGTAATACCCAGGGTCAGTGGAGGCACCATCTATGTGGAGTGTGACTACAGTCGCCCTGTGCTACTACTCAGGTACGTATCCTGAGGTGAGGCTAGGATTACACAGCTGTCCGAGTGTGGGTTAAATTCCCCATAGAGTTCCCGGAGTGCACAGCTGGGACACCATGTGGACCCATGGATGTTGTGTTGACTGCCTTGGGGCTGGATGTGGGTAATGCTGGACATACCAACGGCAGACGTGCCACGTTCCCGAGTCCGATGCCCAAGGGACCACACACATAGCCGGCCTTAGGCATAGGCCAAGTAGGTAGCCGCCTAGGGTGTTGCTCTACTCGGGCACCTTTCCAGACTCTATTTGGTGTAGGTAGACCAGGAGGGGGTAGCGGTGACGATCGGTGGCAACGTCTGCCTAGGTCACCACTTACCGTAAGGCCACTCTTCCCGTGGGTAATACAGCAGTACCCACACCCAGACGCGGGTCATTGCTAGGGTCATTGCTAGTATGGCACATCATCTACGTAAGGAAGGAAACCATATATCCCCAGACATAATGGCACAGCATAATGCCTGTTCGCCGCCAAAGGCAGACATACGCCACCCGGCTGCTGGACGTTGCGCGCGAGATGTCCGTTAACAATGCCGACAATGTGTCGCTTTGTGAAACAAACTCCACAGAGACATTCAATAATAGACAACGACGGACAACCCGATGTCCTCGTGTCTGAGCTGTTCAACCTGTTACGCCATGTTAAATGTGTGTAGCACAGCGGAACCGGGCCAAACAAAGCAATGGACATGTCTGTGGCTCAGTGAAAGTCGTCACGCAATGTTAAACCCTTGTAATATTGCGACACAGGCCATACATACGGAGGGTTAGTAATGGCAGTAGGTTAGTTCGATCAGCCCGTGTGCAATTAGTATAACGAGATCTACAACGGATACACCGGCCAATCGGCGCACACGGTTAAGACTAATTGGGGGCGTGACATGGTACCATGGACACGGACAAACGCGTGCCCATGTGACTCATCTAACATTCAGTACAGTGTCAGGGCGGTCAGCTACAGTGGGCGGCCAAGACCAAACCCAAAGCACCACAGCAACACCCTGACAATCAAGGCCTGTATGCATATGGGATATAAGCAGCTGTCATCTGAACAGCCCTGTGGTGACGACATATGCATCCTGGGCCATGAGCGAGGGAATTAGGAATGTTCAACATGCAGTACCGCACCTTTCCCAGCAGGAGAATGGATGCCTGTGGCGTGCGTGTGTGCGGGGGGGGTGATATGTAAATGTACATAGGTACCACGGGTATGCATATTAATGACAACGAACAGCTAACGTGCACTGGTCACAGTAAGAGTCAAACGTGACTGCAGTCACGTTGGAATTATGACTATAGAACATATAGATGTGCATGTCGTAAAGCGTCCATGCTGCAAAGACTGTTACATATATAAAGCTGTAAGTGCTTTCTGCACACGTCCATCAACCGGATCAGACATATGTTACCGAATAGTCACAAGTAACGCAAAACACGTAACCACACAGACACTGTAAACATATATAAACGGAATACGGATATGCATATGCGGCGCCGTAACCCACAATCCGGACATGCGGTGTACGTGTGCGTGTGTGATCCAGTGGAACCAGGAAGGTTACGGATGTCTCCTCCACACGTTTACATTCATAATTGTCAAATATATGCTTAAATAGTACCTATTGATTCCATGCTTTGTTATCGTAATGCTACTAATATACACATCGATATACAATAACCTGATCAACACACTACATTCTAAGGTGCACTCTCACCAATTATCAACTATGTGTCCGGATACTGATTGTATTTACCAATATTGTAGATATATTAACACATTGTTGCCGTATTATTGTTTCCATGAAGTAAGGCATGCAACACTGATATGTATATGTCACGTTATAATCAAGACTTGGAGCACTGTCCACCTAACTATGAGCAGGTTTATTGATTAATTCGCTTTAAACCGACTCTGAAGGAAGTGAATTAGGGACGGCTATGTCATGACATCCGTACTGCAACGGTGCCCCATGTTAGTAGTTGAGCGAGCTCAGTATCCTTTCACTGTGGAGTCTATCGTATTTGACAGTGTCTGTTTCAGCCGATATATGTTCCATAATGTCGTTTATGAAGATGGGCAGGACGCAAGGTTTGCTGTATTTACGCATACTGGCACGTGGATATAGATAGGCCATGTCATACAAACGATGGGTAGTCAAGCAGACATCCACGACTGGGAACATACAGCGGCAGTCAATACCACTGGCCAGATGGGGACAGTCAAACACGTTCTACACTTTACAAATGCACATCGGTGTCCATTGTAGGACTCCAAAAATTCTGACTTGTTTGCCAGTATACGCCAGAAAAGCCAATCCGAGTACAAACCGTGACTACGGCACCGCTTAGACATATGCACCACCAGCGTGTTTAAGGTTGATGATACCTGCCCATGACATGCAGGACATATGAACAGAGGTCCCCAGACTGCCGTGTCCATACATGTGCGTCCATATCCCAGTTCCGCACATGAAGGATGTGTCATGCGTGCCGTGGGGGTTGCAGCCCTGGTATCCTGGGTATGCAAAATAGGTCGGTGTTGTTTGGCTGATAATCCGTTGTCCCGCGCCGTGGGAGGGCTGCGGGTACAGGACGTGCCTTAGTCCCCAGTAAGGATGCAAAGCACCCATAGGGTAATGCTAAAGGCATGTGTGAAATGTGTTCAGCCCTACATCAGTGTCCAGTAGGCATTTCCCAAGGATGGACAAACGTACGGACAAGATGGCACCCATAATAGCAAGCCTGGTGGAATCACACAGCCGTAGTAGGGCATGACACAGGACATAAAGATGGAAACAGCAGTACATACACCCCGTAGACATCCATCCTGCCATGCGAATCCCAGCGTACACAGCAGCGAAGGTGCTATCCAGTATGTGGGGATCACCCGCCTCCACTCGGCAGAACATACCTGCGACCTGTGGAACACATATTAATGGCACACCAACAACGTCAACTAGGAAGGCCATACTATCGCTAAAATATGGAGTTCACACACATAACCGACATACTGTCATGAATACATAGGTTCTACATGTACCGGCTGTGTTATACTGACAATTCAGTGGCGGATAGTTCACAATGGTACCTGTGAGGATTATGTAAAGCTGTTGCCAACCTGCAGGACTACAGTAACACCCTATGGGTAAATTGTGGAAGGACACGGGTTACGTAGCACTACATAATATGGGTAGGCGGACAGACATCCGGGAATGGGGAACATACGGCGGCAGTCAAACCCACTGGCGAATGGACACAGTCCAACATGTCCTAAACTTTACATATGCACATCGGTGTCCATTGCAGGACCCAAATATTACTCCTTAAGTGAGTGTGAGCAACATAGTGTGAACCGGAAGAGGTGACAGCCGTGACTACGGCACAGGTAGATATGTGCACCACAGGTGTCTTCAAGGGTGATGACAGCCATCCATGAAATGCAGGACATATGAATAGGACTCCCCAGGCTGCTGCATCCATACGCGCGTCGTCCACATCCCATTTCCGCACACATGAAGGGTGTGCAAGGGTACTGTCGACGGTTGCAGACATGGGATCGTGGGTATGCATATATGGGTGTCGGTGTGGATTGGCAGATGATTCATCGTCCGCCCGTGTGCGGGGCCATGGCATATGCGTTACTCCGCAATACTAATACCGATCATCCACTGGAAATGGAGAATGCAGCTGTGAAATGTTGACAGCCCGATACTAGTGTCCAGTAGGCAGTTCCCATGGATGGACAAACGTACGGCCAAGATGGCACCCATAGCTGCAAACCTGGGGAATCCCACAGCTGTTGCAAGGCATAACCCAGGGAATACAGATACGTGTACAGTACACACCCCATTCAAAGAAAGACCGCTGGGCAGATGCGGTACAACACACCATGTGCCAGCACATCTATGGGGATCACACGCTTCCATACAGTGGAACAGATGGGTCACCTGTGTAAAGATACCAATGGCACAATCTCCACGTCTGCTGGGAATGACATAGGATGGTCAAACTATGGCGTTGACACCAAAGAAAGACATCCTTCGGTGAATTAATAGGATTGATGTCAATACACCATGGCAAACACCCAATGAACAGGGAAGACTTGCTGGCACCCTATGGCCCCAAACAATGTCACACATAGGTAGATGGAACAGTCAACATAAACATTTCGTCCATGACAGGTCGCATATGGTATCCAAAGGTACTTCATAGACATGTATGCGCTATCACCCGTTGGCCCCGTGAGACTTACACATAACATGGAAGTATCCAGCCTTTAAATGTCCACCCTTACACTTCCATTTGTCACTTTCTATGCGAGCAATGGGGATGTAGCCACAGCATAGAAAGCAGAGACATACTGCTAACGAAACACACACATGTCAACATCACAGAAAGCATACTATGAACACACGTATTACATGATATTGTACTATGCAACACAAACAAACCGGAAACCTGCAGCAAGAATAGTCACCGTAGTTCGACACAACACAAGTCTTCGTAACATTTGAACAGTTCATGAAAACATGCAACGTTTTCGTTGTTTCCACAACGTGTGCAGGAAATATGCTATGTCTACGAATGTTCACAAACAACAATGTGAGTCCTAACATGATTTTAAATATCACACTGTTGATTGTGAACACTGTAACAATTTGCTTATTCAGATGTATGGTCGAAAGCAACGGAAACACACACACACACGGAAGGGACGGGAGATGAACCTACGCCTATTTACATGAACTCAGTACAGTATGAATCAATTACACAACGCGCTACCGAGTTAACTGACGTGAGCGCTGTCGAGGCATACATGTAGGCTGCTGACGTCACCCGCAAGACAATATTTGGAAATAGCCAAGGCATGTGTTGCGAAGCGTCTAAAAGCATAATCAGTCGCAGGGGCAGCTGGAAACACACACACACACACACACGGAAGGGACGGGGGACGAACCTACGACTATCTACATGAACACACTACTGTATGAAGCATTTACAGAACGCTACCGAGTTTGCTAAACAGAGCGCTGTCACAGGCATACTTGTAGGCTGCTGACATCACCCGCAAGACAATAGTTGGCAATAGCCAAGGCATGTGTTGCGGGGCGTCTAAAAGCATAATCAGTCGCAGAGACAGCTGGAAACACACACACACACGGAAGGGACAGGGGACAAACCTACGACTATCTACATGAACACACTACTGTATGAAGCATTTACAGAATGCGCTACCGAGTTTGCTAAACAGAGCGCTGTCACAGGCATACTTGTAGGCTGCTGACATCACCCGCAAGACAATAGTTGGCAATAGCCAAGGCATGTGTTGCGGAGCGTTTAAAAGCATAATCAGTCGCAGACAGCTGGAAACACACACACACACGGAAGGGACGGGGACAAACCTCGACTATTTACATGAACACACTACTGTATGAAGCATTTACAGAACGCAGCTACCGAGTTTGCTAAACAGAGCGCTGTCACAGGCATACTTGTAGGCTGCTGACATCACCAAGACAATAGTTGGCAATAGCCAAGGCATGTGTTGCGGGCGTCTAAAAGCATAATCAGTCGCAGAGACAGCTGGAAACACACACACACACACACGGAAGGGACGGGGGACAAACCTACGACTATTTACATGAACACACTACTGTATGAAGCATTTACAGAACGCGCTACCGAGTTTGCTAAACAGAACGCTGTCACAGGCATACTTGTAGGCTGCTGACATCACCCGCAAGACAATAGTTGGCAATAGCCAAGGCATGTGTTGCGGAGCGTCTAAAAGCATAATCAGTCGCAGAGACAGCTGGAAACACACACACACGGAAGGGACGGGGTACGAACCCACGACTATCTACATGAACACACTACTGTATGAAGCATTTACAGAACGCGCTACCGAGTTTGCTAAACAGAGCGCTGTCACAGGCATACTTGTAGGCTGCTGACATCACCCGCAAGACAATAGTTGGCAATAGCCAAGGCATGTGTTGCGGAGCGTCTAAAAGCATAATCAGTCGCAGAGACAGCTGGAAACACACACACACACGGAAGGGACGGGGGACGAACCTCGACTATCTACATGAACACACTACTGTATGAAGCATTTACAGAACGCCACCGAGTTTGCTAAACAGAGCTGTCACAGGCGTACTTGTAGGCTGCTGACGTCCGCCGCAAGACAATAGGTGGCAATAGCCAAGGCATGTGTTGCGGGCGTCTAAAAGCATAATCAGTCGCAGACGAGCTGGAAACACACACACACACAGAGACACACACACGGAAGGGACGGGGAACGAACCTACGACTATCCACATGAACACACTACTGTATGAAGCATTTACAGAACGCGCTACCGAGTTTGCTAAACAGAGCGCTGTCACAGGCATACTTGTAGGCTGCTGACGTCAGCCCCAAGACAATAGGTGGCAATAGCCAAGGCATGTGTTGCGGAGCGTCTAAAAGCATAATCAGTCGCAGACGCAGCTGGAAACACACACACAGAGACACACACACACGGAAGGGACGGGGAACGAACCTACGACTATCCACATGAACACACTACTGTATGAAGCATTTACAGAACGCGCTACCGAGTTTGCTAAACAGAGCGCTGTCACAGGCATACTTGTAGGCTGCTGACGTCACCCGCAAGACAATAGTTGGCAATAGCCAAGGCATGTGTTGCGGAGCGTCTAAAAGCATAATCAGTCGCAGAGGCAGCTGGAAACACACACACACACACACGCACACGGAAGGGACGGGGGACGAACCTACGACTATCTACATGAACACACTACTGTATGAAGCATTTACAGAATGCGCTACCGAGTTTGCTAAACAGAGCGCTGTCACAGGCATACTTGTAGGCTGCTGACGTCAGCCGCAAGACAATAGGTGGCAATAGCCAAGGCATGTGTTGCAGAGCGTCTAAAAGCATAATCAGTCGCAGACGCAGCTGGAAACACACACACACACAGAGACGATGGGGAACGAACCTACGACTATCCACATGAACACACTACTGTATGAAGCATTTACAGAACGCGCTACCGAGTTTGCTAAACAGAGCGCTGTCACAGGCATACTTGTAGGCTGCTGACGTCACCCGCAAGACAATAGTTGGCAATAGCCAAGGCATGTGTTGCGGAGCGTCTAAAAGCATAATCAGTCGCAGAGGCAGCTGGAAACACACACGCACACGGAAGGGACGGGGGACGAACCTACGACTATCTACATGAACACACTACTGTATGGAAGCATTTACAGAACGCGCTACCGAGTTTGCTAAACAGGCGCTGTCACAGGCATACTTGTAGGCTGCTGGCGGCACCCGAAGACAATAGTTGGCAATAGCCAAGGCATGTGTTGCGGAGCGTCTAAAAGCATAATCAGTCGCAGAGGCAGATGGAAACACACACACACAGACACACACACACACACACACACACACACACACGGAAGGGCGGGGACGAACCTACGCTATCTACATGAACACACTACAGTATGAAGCATTTACAGAACGCTACCGAAGTTTACTGAGCAGAGCGCTGTCAGGAGGCATACCCCTCGTGAGTGGTATCATTTGCAAAGGCAATCGCCCGCTCGGTGTTCGGACAGAGTGCGAGTCACGCAGTCTGTTACCATCCTGTCGCCGTACACTAACACGTTAGTGCTGCAGTCGAGAATAACAAGTAACTACTGATCAGTACATCACTGCATACTGGGCATGCTCAGACACTTAGACTCGGCACAGGGCAGACATGCATACACATGTTCGCGACGGCATGGGTGGCGTAATGTGGACCGTCGTGTGTCCAGCCACACAACAGAAACCTGGCCATGCCACAGACATGGCGTTCGTAGGGGATAGAGGCATGCACCCGGGTATTACTGCAGACGGCTGCGGTGTGCACTGTGCTGTGTGTCTATCTACACAGCTGCCTACTGGGCATGCTCAGACACTTAGAGTCGGCACAGATCAGACATGCATACACATGCGACGGCATGGGTGGCGGAATGCGGACCATCCTGTGTGTCCGGCCACACAACAGTAACCCGGTCATGCCACAGACGTTGTTGTTGCTGCGGGAATATGTAGGTGCAATTAACCATGTGTAGGACTGGCCTACAGTTTGTTGCATGCTACAGACAACCCTCACAAACACAGGATACCTTCACAGATGTCCTGAGGACACTGGTGAGTGGGCATGCTCTCACAACAGCACCGTTTGGGTGACATGAACCACCCATACATAGCCTGGGAACATTACCCATGGCACAACACAGTCGCCAGCAGTCCCAGGTGTTCACACACCTGGCCACTGTTAAACAGCCATGCACCATACATACCAGGGGGATGTCTGACAGTTCTGCCCATCACGCATGGTGAGGATATGCCCCACACAGGATGTACAGCCCTCAATGGTGATGCAAGACCGTATAGTGGATCCACTGGTCATCCACTCACTGTAACCAACACCAGCATGGGGACCTCAGTGATGACCTCTCCACAGAAATCCACACACATCATATGACCGGTGTGGTACCCTACATATCCTCCATGCCAATGTTGAACTGAGGCCAGACCGACGCCTACGAATGCCTTCCCCGACCACCCACATGCATGTCTGCAACAGGCAAACATGATGACATCAGGACCTTGTCCACCACAGGTAGGCACATGGTGTGGTGGACGCCAGCCACTGACTACCTGTACATCAACAGTTGGAGCTACTACATGGCAGGGCAATGACAGTACCAGGGAAACCATCACCCATTCATACCGGCGTCACCATACGGCCCCACATACCAACATCCAGGTCCGCTCGTGGGAGTGGTACTGCAGAGGGCACATGAGACAACCACAGGGCCTTCCCTAACTGTGGTAAGGACATGGTTGGGGGCACACAGACCTGCCTGGATACAACAGTCACTGCACCCACAGACATTGTCTGCATACCACAGGACATGTTCCATGCATACTTCCCCCAACAGGAACATATCCATCCCACCAGAGTGTATCCTCCCAAACATGTCATATGGCCTGGGTGATCCCATATCTCTATGGCGTTTGACACGTCAGCAATGGGCACCTACAGGGCTCCTGGGGGTGTGCTACCCATCCTCTTTGAGGCCCTCGGCCCACACATGCCGCCACTGTGTCATGTTAGCCTTACTATGGGCTATGTCCCCAATGGATGCCATATGGCATCTGTGGTCCCACTATGCCAGGGTAGTGCTCCTATGGACTGTCAACAGCCACACCCTATACGCTTGACAAGTGTTGTCTGCAAAGCTGTGTGGAGGTCCATACAGGTGGTCATGGTTACAGATAGCGGTGTACAGCCAATACCAGAACATACCCACAACTACATAGTCAAGGGATCCTGCCTCCCGAACCTGCTCGTCCAGTCTGGAGTGTTCACCAAGGCCATTGATGGGGATATGTGGGTTTGCACACAGTACCATGACCTGGTGGGAGCGTTCAGAGCACACTACACATGGGACCCATGTAAAGGCTCGCCAGCATACATGTGGGGACATATGTCACCCGATGCTTCTCACACAGGTTGGAGGTCACACCACACAGGGTTGGTGCTGAAGGTGCTTTGTCACACTCATATCTGGACCCAGTGGAGGCCCACAGGGCTCACTCCTGTGCACCCTGCCATATGGCATCCGACCTTCCAATGTGCATGCAATCATAGGGGGATTGTAGCAGACAAGGTATGCAGATGACTACGCACGGGCCGACATACCCAGCACCCCATGTTACACGAACATCCACCTAGGGCGTCATAGACATGGCTGACTGGTGCCAGAGCCATGGCCTGCTACCAAATGCCAGAGAAGGTGCAGCCCTACCCAGTGTGAAGAACATGTTGGTCCCAATGACACATGTGGGTGGTAGGCCATTAAAGATGGTGGACATGTTCAGGGTAATGGCTTCCACACCTGTTGGCAACCTCTGTCAACACACACAATGGCAATGTGGGTGTGAAGACATTCCATTGTGGCCTCCTGGTCTGGATGGAATGGCAACCACATCAGGGGTGTTCATTGTACCCCTGTACACATCACACACCAGTGCAATGACTGCGTACAATGGCACATGTGGCCTGTAGCTAACCTGACGCCTGCAGCAGTCGGAAGGACCGAAAAGGTTTCACAAGAGGGGGATGACGGTGCTAGGACATGTGTCACAAGGTGCACGGCCAAGGGGACACTGGCTGTGGATCTGCACAGCACAGCTGCTCCGTGGTGATCTGTGCCCGACATACACGGCCATGTCTGACCTGGGTGACATGGGCACATTCCACCTCCCAGGCCCCATGCGAACACGGGAACAGAAGCGACTGTCAGACACCTCAACCCAAAGATGAGTGGGACGTGCTGGGGGAACAGGGTAACGGCCAGACACACACTACAACACGGGGAGGAGTGCCAGGCCATGTGAAGGAAAGGCCCTGACTGCCTTTGTCCAGGACTGCTACTGACGTGTGGATGTGTGACTATAGTTATGCGCCAGTCAACCTCTGTGTGTCACTGCTAGACCAGGGACTGGGGACTGATGGATATGGCATCCCCATCCTGAGGGGTGTTAGATGCCACACACAGTCATGCTAGGTCCACACATGTCGTAGGGCACATATCCTGTCACGTTCATGTGTGCCTATGTACCTATGTAGTGTACCATGCCAGATGTGGGTAACTGTGCTATGCTGATTTTGCCAGACATGCCTGTGGGTAACCCACGACTACACGTGGGGAACTAATTACAGTGCTCCCAGTAGGCACGTGCAAGTACACCATCAGTATCATACGGGTTAACTGCACCGACATGGTGCTACACATGTAACCACCACACATACTGTGTACACATATCAATGAATGCTGCACCTGTCCTGCATGGTATGTCTGCTGCATGATGTCCGTGCACAACACACATCACATACACACCTGTCACCAGCCATACACACACACCACAACATACACAGCGTACTATGCGGACACAGGTATCACATACACCTCTCACTATCATGTCCACCCTGTGCATCATAATATGTCAGCTTAACCGTGCATTGATGGTGTGGCTCACAGTTATGCGGCAGAGACTTAATCATTTGCACAGGGTGATATGTGCCACAGGCATGGGCTGTACCAATGGATGACATCATGTGTGTGTGTAAGGGCCAGTGCATTGAGTGGGCATGACTATGTAGATTGCATGTGGGTGTGGTGGAGCCCTACAGTTGTGTCTGCTGTGTGTGGGTGTGTGTGTACACAGTTCAGTCATCTGTGATGCCTACACGGGTATGCTTGGCAGCCCTGACTGTACAGTGCAGGTGTTACGGCTCACTGTGTCTGCCGTGAAGTGACCAGCGCCTGCCTGGGGTCGCATCGGCACGACCGGGTGGAGGTACAGACTGTCCACTCTCCGATGTCACATGTCCGCTGGAAGCGTGCCCGACGGGGCGTCCAGGGCCACGCCCACGTGGCCTGCTCTGTCCTGGTGTGGATGGTGTGGTAGCAGCTGCAGTGCTACTGCTACCATCACTGTCTGTGGGCATGGGAGGTGGCACGCACACTGACCTGCAGCAGGTGGTGTTGCTGGCACACGCCCACGTGCCCTATGCCTCACCCCTACCTGGTATTCCTGCACGGACTCGCGACGCTTCGCTCAAGGATGGCCAAGCCTCGGTCGATGAGACCAGCCATATCGCCCAATCTCCTATCCAGAACATCAGCAAGATGCTGTTGTGCATTCGCCAATGCCTGGATGCTGTCATTTAGGGTGCGGATTGCGGACCTCTGCAGCCTCTGCCCTCCTGGTTCTGCCGTTCGGCGTGCCTCGCCGCCATTACAGTCTGGAACATGCATCTGGTTATACCAGCTGCTGCACCTGGACGGCAGGTGTATGTCTAGCGGTGCTCCCCATGGGCAGCACCTGCCACATGCCTGCGTGGCACTGCACCAGTCCTTACACTGGCAACATCGTGTGTCCCCACACCTTCTGCAGCCACCACACATTCCTGCTCCGGGACAACAGACTGACTGACCGTCATCTATGGGCAACGGTGTTGGGGTATGTGTCGGCATCTGAACCGTGTGCGGGGATGAAAGGGACGTATGTGTGATGTTCTCCAGTGGCACAGTCTCTGCCTGTGACGACCCTGCCTGTGCCTCATGCACATGCTCATCACCACTAGTATCTGTGGGGACACTAGCATCAGATTGACCGCAGGAGGGGAACGCACCTACAGCACCTGTCAATACAAAGACATACCATCGGTTACAATACAGACACACACACACACACACACACACACACACACACACACACACACACACACACACACACACACACACACACACAGCATGCATGTGATTATGCAGGTGGCATGCAGCATTCACACAACACAGACCAGTGAATGCAGACCAGACATTCATAGTGGCAGTATGTACACTGCCCTGGTGGGGACAGTACAACAGGCAGGTGTCATTTAGTAGGCATGCAGTACACACATTCATGGTAGTTTGCATGCATCAGCGTGATACACCGTGTGGCGGGCAAGTTGGGAGTACACATGGCTGCCAACAGTATGTAATGTACACCGCAAACATGTGCGGTATCATGTGGACGTGTGAAGATGGTGTCCCACCGCATGCACCACATCATGATGGCTGTCATGGTGCAGTGTTATGTGTACAGTGTACAGATACAATGTATGTGTAACAGTGATGTCTGTGTAGGTACGTTTGCTGTGAGCTGAGTGCATAGCTGTAGGGTGTGGTTGGCTCTGTGCCACTGCACAGTAGCAGGACACAGCTATGTGTCTGTGCGATGCGTGACCTGGACGCATTACATTGACATGTCTGTAAGCCAGTTCAGCTGCTCAGCAGCACATATATGGTGGACATTGGAGGCACCTGTAGTAGCTGTGGAGAGGAATGTCATGTCACTGGTGTACTACATCAGATGTCCAGGGGGTCCACTACATTGATGAACCCACTATGTGTGTACAGGGTGCAATGGTGAGTACCCACTGTGGATGTGCTGTGTGGCAACATGCCTGTAAGTATCAACCATGGCCTTGTCTGTCTGACTCATTGACAATTGTGTGTGGTAGACATTGTGCACACGGCCCTGTGGTGGCCCATGTGACATACACCCATACTAGTGTGACGTGTCACATTCTCTACGGATATGCTGACAGTGTGTATGTCTGCTATGTTGTGCATAGGTCATATCATGGTGTGACAATGCTGCAGCCAGACATCCACGCATGGGACATGGCATGCGCCATGTCACAACGTGTGCACCTGATGCAGGGGCATGGGTCACATTGGTAACACCTGTGCTCTGGCCAGATCACAGCTCACTCTGTGGTACTGTGTCCATACTGCACTGGCATACCAATGCATACTACACATGCAGCCATTGTGTAACACCTACACCATTGTATGCATAGCTGAATGCACGTAACACACCAATTGGTTGTGTGGTGTCATACCACTCTACGGTAACGGGTGTATCTACTGTACATGGGTGGTGTGTATGTCGGGTGGTCCGAGCTGTATACCGTGACGGGGCACACACAGGTGAGCATGTCATGCCTAGACACATGGGGAATATCAATACAGCAGAACATGCGTTTGACTGGCAACAGACTTACCTGCAACAGACCCTTGGCCTGCGACACGCCAGACGGTACCTGTAATGGCATTACACAAAGGTATACACATTAGCCATTACTATCTCCACGGTCAGCACTGTGCATGACACATCATGCATGTGTGGTTGCATGTGCTATGCACATGTCTGCTAACACAACATAGCATACAATGGTTTGCATCTTGTGTGGCCATATACCTGGCATGTATTGCTATATCATGTGTTGTACTATGACACCCACACCCACGCCGCCTATCATACAAACATGCAACACTGACTTACCATGCAGCTCCAGGCTCATAGCTCGGGAGACACCCACCTCCCGCGATGGACGCAAGTGGTTCTGTGTGTTGTTCCGTGGGTGTCCCCAGACTGGCCAGGAGCTCCTCCGTAGCTGTAGTGGGGCTGTGTTGGTGGCCCACCACCTGTCCCACGTTGTTGCCTGGCGATTGCAGCAGCACGCTGTCTTGCATGCCGGATCAGGTCTGTGCAGTGCCTGCGGATTTGTTGGTAGCTGCGGTTGGTTCCGCATCGCTGTTCACCCTCCTGCACAACTCCTCCCACATCTCCTGCCGTTCTTGTGCCTGCTGTGGCACATGGCTAAACAGGGCGTTGTAGTTACTCTGGAGGTATGGTATGATGACCTCCTCCTCCTGTCGGCTAAATGGTGGAAGCCGGGAACGTGGCATTATCTGGAAGACATAATGATGGTGGCAGGTCACATTCACACTGCTGTGCTGGCATACTGTTGGAAATGCATTGCTATGACATGTACGACATCTGCACAGTGATCTGTGAAGGGCATCGTGGCGGTGACACAGCCGATGTTGTGGCTTCACACCATTGAGCACTGGGTGTCACATCATATCTGTGTGCCACCCCATCACACTGTGCACGCACCATGTAGATGTTAGGTGCATGTGTACCTGGCTGCACCTATGTCCATATCAGTTGGCATAGGTCCCCATGTGACGTCTGTGCTACTGTTCACCTGTACACTGTGTATATGTCAGTACACATCACGTCTGTGTCCATTGTGAACGTCAGCAGCGGCACTGTACACATACACATGGACACCTGCACATGCATGTGTTGTGCCATGTACTTCCACACAACACTGTACCGGTGCTGGACAACTTGCCCCAGCTCACCTGTGTTACGTATGTGATAGACATGGAGCAATGTGTAACCATGACACATTGGCAGGAAAGGCCATGCATAGCATGTACACGCACACATTGTGCAGAGCATCACACAGCACCTGTAACATGACAGGGTGCATCGCCACCACATTACTACTGTGTATGGTTGATAGTGAGAGTGCCTTTGTCCATTGCACCATGTGGGACTGTGATAGCTCATGCAGCCTTGCTGGTCATCTCTGCATGATATGGCAGGGTATGCCACATACATGGCAATGGGTGTGACCCACTCAGGGCTGACGGTATTGGCAGGGTGGCTGTCCATTGCTTTTGTCATAGCTGTGTGAAAATGGACATTCCACATGTTTATCACCATGGTGTGGACACTGTCCTCCAGCCGCAGGTATGCTGTACGCCGCTTGTTGAGGGCGTGTGTGGTGCATGCAGGTATCACACATCCATGCATACACTGTAGCCCTGGCAGGTGCTATGTGCTGGGATGTTGATCGACACAGTGCTGTATGTGTACACACAACGCTATCCCATGCACATGGATATCTGCCTGAACTGATGTGGGTAACACATATGTGTACATACATTTCCCGCTGCCACCCACATGTCTGCTGCTGCACTACACACCGCCATCCCTCCCTGTGTGAATGTGGTGTTGGCCTCAGCAGAGGTATCCATGTATGGGGACATGGATGTTCACATAGCAGGCCCACTGATGGTATCGTCGATCTGACCATACACATATGATGCACCCCTCACACATACCTAACTCCATTCATATTGTTGTTCACAATGGTGACACGGCTATATTGCTATGCCGGAGCCATTCACAGACATACATACACAGAGGCATGCACGCCCATCTGTGTCATTATCGGACTATTGGTGTGGTTTGGCACCTAACGTGTTTGACTGCAGGTGGCGAGACCTACTGTGCACATGTCTACATGGTAGGCCTGTTCTATGGTAGGCATCTGTGATGTGCTGTGCACATCTCATACCTGCACATTTGCTTGTTGTCCATCGGTCCACAGGCCAGTGGTGGGACATACAGGGATGTTAGCGGAACATATGCGGCTACGCTACCCTGTACAACTGTGACGCTTAGCCTCTCAGATGCTCATGTGTCGTGTGGACGTGAACACCGCATTACACACACATGTGGTTGTGGGCCGTCCATACCCATCTCCACCTGTGGGTTGCTATCATCCCACACTCCTTGTACTGTATGTTCAGGCTATGCAGCTATGTGGGGCTTGTGTGCATACAATACGATACTATGTGCCTTTGCACCCATCACAGACATTGTCACACAGGTACACCGGCAGCCATACACATCGCAGATTGTTGTCAGCATGTCACATGTGGTACACACCTAACACATCTCCTGGGACATGGTACTCTGTATGGGCATGTCCAGTAGTGACATACCACAGCTACCCCTACATGACGGCTATGCAGGACATGTCTGTGTACATCTACTGTGACATATACACAAGCAATGCCCCCCTACCTACATCACATGGTACTACCTGTGGAGTATGTGTGTCTGCATCCATGCTATGGCCATAGATGACAATTGTACATCTATATGTGCAACATACCTCAGTGGGGGTTGTCGCGAGCACGTGTTCCATGTGTCAATGCATTGTTTGTGTCTGTTGGGCAGTCATTGTTGTGCATGGTTTACATGGCTGACATAGTGTACTGTGTCTGATTCCAGGTACTTCATTGGGCTACCAGCATTGTACATTTCTACAGCACATTCCAGCCATCATGTAGCCAGCTTAGATGACAGTGGAGGTGTTCCGCCATGTGCACATATGTCACACGGTACAAGGGTGACTGACACACATTGTCGGGACTGGGTTCTGACTGCTGTGGATGTGTACCGGTGTTGACAACCATGACTGCACCAGATGGTGTCTTCTGGATGTGACATTCACAACAAACACCCACATTCACATAGCAGCACATCGTCCACGCAATTGACATTCCTGCCTGAACACTGTGCACGGTATGTTTGTATGACCACTGCATATATCACTGGTGGCCACCAGCATGGCTGCCTACAACAGCAGTGTGTATCCTGTGCAAACATGGGTTACACCAGTCACACCACACCTGTGCCAGCTGGCCCTGTAGTGGTGACAGTGCAGTTCCATTCATCATGTAACAGTATACATCGCGGCACCAGTATGTTGCAGACATGCGGAACGGCTGTGCTACTCAACATATGCACATGACACATCACCTGGTACACCGTGTCTGCCTTTGCCACCTGCTATTGTGACCACCCTGTGATGACATTGCAATGCCCACATGGACGTGGACATGTGATGGCTCAATGGTGAATTAACCGTCCAGGTGTGTGTCTAGCCAGGTGTCCAGTAGCCACTGGTCTGCATGCAGGGATAGTCTACATTGGCCTACTCTGTCACTGGACTGTTGACTATGGTCATACTGTTGTTATGCAGGCATGTGCTGTTTGTCCAGTCTGATAGTCGTGTTGAACCACACTACCGCGGGCACACATGACGTGGTGGACATCTGGCTAAGGTGTGCAGCCCACATGTACATCTTCTCATGCTATGCTGCCTGTGCAGCGGTAAGTCACATGTCTGCTCTGGCAGGCTGTCACAGGTAGGCACAGCATGCAGTGATGTGTGACAATGCTTACACCTCCACTGTGCTGTACAGTAGCACTGCACACACAGTACAGCACATGTCATTTATCTACGGTGCCTGGGACTCCGCCTCCATGCCCTACACGCACACCTGCCAGTCCAGATTGTACGAGATCATACCTCCCAGTCACATACCTGGATGGTAACACACAGGTGGTGGTTCCACACCACACCGCGGATTTACACACATACTGTATTTTCCCATGACACATTGCATCATAGGTAGTCCATGTTCAGATACCCATGTTTGTGGCCACTAACACATTGTGACACGCGACAGCGCAGACACTGCACACCACAGGTTACATGCCAGTCGGCTTTGGCATGCATACATTGCACCTGGGACAGTTGCTACTGCTATGTATTGCCAGCAACACGACCTTCCTAGTATGGACTCCCACGCACTCCACATTACGCTTGGCCATGCAGTACGCATATTGGGTGACACATTACACGACACATACCATACCTGCACTGGCCTCCTCAGCATGCACCAAACCTCCATGTGTCTGTATGCTGGGCCTACACACCTCCCCTGTTTGCTGAACATCCATGCTTACCATCCCTGCTAGCCACACCCTAAGCACACAAACCATAGCAGCATGCATGGTACATACACACTACAGCCGGTATTACTGGCATCCACTGCCAGAGGTAGTTGAGGGCGTGGCGCCCCGTCCGATGGACAGTCTATGTGCCTATGCCAACAGTCATCGGAGTGCACTTCTGGTAGATTTACACACTGGTAGGACCATGCTATTCCACACTGAGACATGGTGGTGCTGGTACTTTCACAGACGCCACAGTGGTATTCCTGTTCCATGCACACGCATGTATGGGCACATGTGCAGGCTGTTGCACGGTAGTTTGTGTTCACCTGTGTGTTGTGTGTCACTTGACAGTCATGGTGTGTCCTGCTGGTGCATGACATACTCCACAGCTAGCTACCTCACACATGACTGCCAGACATTGCAGGTGTGGGCCCTCACGCAGTGTGGTATGTCTCTGCTGTTTGACTACATCCACATTCAATGCAGCATACCACGGTCATGCAGGCATTGACGACACAGATGTTGCTGGCATCCTGCCTGCCAATGTTGTACCTACCAACAATACACACTCTCACTCACTACAGGGTTCCAATCCTTGGCTGGACATTGTATTAACCCTGTGGACACATACATAGTACTGTCATGCACATGTTATGTCTGGGAACACAGTCCCAATGTCACCTCCAACCGCCGTAGTGTTGTTGTATCCTCGCCAACCTGGCTGTTACATGTTCTGCAGCAGCACATCGCCAGTGACTGCTAGCCCATTCATGTATCGCTTGCAGCCCTGACCACCACACTACCACATCTATCACACTACACTTGGATGGTACTTGCATTGCACGTGTATGGGGCTGCATCTCTACACCCATGACTGGGCCATTCAGTATGGCACCGGGCCACATCTTGACATACATGCTTCACACTCAACCAATGACTACCTGCATGCCTTTCCTGGCACCCTTGTTGGGCTTCTGTGCGCCACAGCACACCACATCCATGCTGGCCACCTGTCATATTATTGCATGGGTGGTTGGGTACAGAGGGTATCACATCAGACATGATCCATCTTTGCCCCTTCAGCACCATTCCACTTTATTATTGACAGTGTACACATCCAGCATCACATCGCACTTATGTATCGGCATGTTAATGTTTCATGTGCCTTCTGTACAGTTCACACAGTGGTGCAGGCATATCATGCCACCATGTTATTTCAGGGACGGTGGCATTGCACGCCTCAGACATGTGGCCCCTCATGCTCAAAGTATTTGCATACATACACTACCTGCTGTCATTAATAAAGTACTGTACACATGCCTACATGTACCACTTCTACATACCTGGCAAGCATTCTAGCTCATCCCAATATGTTGCTGACAATCATACAGGTGTCAGTGTGGCAGATATATCATGTAGATATCATTGCATCAGTTACATCCGCCACATAGTGCATACATATCACCTTTGGGGACTGACAATGCGCGTGTGTATCATATGGATACCTGTCCCCATACAGGCATATCACGTTGTACATGGTTGATGTACACACATGGCCCACATGGTGCTGTGGTTGCCATATTACACCATAGCTGCAGGTACACATGTGCAGGACTACACATTTTGACCGTATGTCTAGCTGATACCTGGGTGCTCCTTGTACCTGTGCCATACACACATGTACACGCAGGTCAGTGTTACAATGACACATGTGGTGTACCTTACACAATGGATACAACGTTACATGTCCAGCATATAGTCATGCTTTCTACCCAGCTCAGACAGTTGATATATGCAAATGACAGTCATGTAACACATCTGTGCTCTCACCTGCATGCCACTAACACAGGGGTGTAATGTACTCTGCCATGGGCCATGTTCTCCATAGTACTGATGCATGTAGTAATTCCTACATGGCATTTGCTGTGGCAGGGGAGTAGCAGTCCTGCATGTGCGCACACATGCCACATTGCTCAGCCCGCATGCCTGTGTGACATCCACAGACTGACACACACCATGCTGTGGGACATAGGTCCTGTAACATCCCACAGGCACACTGTGTCACTATCGTGGTGATAGCTGCCTTGCTGGTGGGTGACACACACCCATGGTACCACCACAGCGGACGATTGTATAGACATGACAGTTGACATCCAGTTCTGCTGCTCAGTGGACACTACCATGGGGTGTCAGTACTGTGTACATTGCACATGTGTTTACACACGGCCCTGCTGGACATCATTGTGGCACACATTGCACCTGCTATGGAACGCTTTGGACATGGTCACTTGCTGTTACCTCCATTTCGGGTACCATTCTGCTACTACATTGTCCCATATGTGCAGGCCATACATATCTTGTGTATGTATATAACATTAGCCCATCGCTCCATCATGCATGCTATGCCTGTGATACTGTCTATGATTTGTGAACATATCCATCATGCCAGCTTTGCATTACACATAATTGACATAGTCGCCTTACCGCGCAGGATAGGTGCACGCCGTAAGCATTATTCCGTGATGACATCGACGGTATATGCCCATGCACATGTGTGTTGTGACACTATACATAAATGTCCTATCCTGCTGTGGCACTTCAGTGTTGGATATCCACTCGCCAACATCGCGGTGGTGGCATTGTTCTGTGTTTGCAACCCTATGGCAGACCTGGGGTAGGGTTACCACCTGCGCCTCTTTCTTTTGTAAGGGACAGTCCCTCCTTGGCAGTTGTGTCCCGACAAAATGTATCACAAATGGCAAATGTCCTGAGATTGTGGACATCACTATATCCCATTCTTATGTAAGAGTTGCATAACATACTTATTTATGTATGTACATTCCTAACTGTTACAAGACACACAATAAGCAACTGAACTGCCAAGACTACACATTTCATTGGCAAAAGAGTAGAGTTCTAACCTTGTACTGACCATGGGTATGTGTCCACCTGTAACATCTGAAAGTGTGTCCCATCGACCATTTCCCGCTTTGGCCTTTTTGAAAGGGTGGCCGCCCCTGGGTTATCAGCGGTGTTTACATGTTGTCCCACTGCTGTGCACCATATCGCTTGTCCACAGTTGTTGGTATGCCGCGCCAGTTTTAGCATTGCTATATCCAACCTTCTGCCTGATGGACAGGTATCTTTTCACACATTCCATCTGACAGATTGTCATTATGGGGTTACACCCGTACTGCTGGGGGCTTTTCCCCCTTTTTTTTGATTTCCTCATTCCCCCCTTTTTTTTTTGTCTATTTGTTGCGGGTTGCATCGGTTTAAAATCCGGGGCTTCCTTATATTTGGGGTATGCTGTGGGTTTAATCAGGCCTGCTTTTCGGGGGATTTCGCATATCCTATCCCCCTTTTTGGGCCCCACAGGCCTGGTTCTTTCCTCGTGGGCTGGTTTTTCAAAACCGTAGGATTATTTTGATCATGTTTTGTGATGCACCCAGTTGTGTTCATTTCCCTTTTTACCGTGGATTTTGTGGGTTGGGATGGGATTTGTTGCATTGGGTCCCGTTCCCCCCCTTGTGGGGTTTTTGTTACATCTGTTATTTTCCTGTACTAAAACTGGTATGGCCGCTCATTTTCCCCAACTTGTTTTGGGGGTTTCCGCTTCATTCACTGTGTTGTGTTTGCACTGTTTTGTGTTATCCCTTTGAATTCAATTATTCTGCATTGGGGGCGGGCGGTTTAGTCTTTCATTTATCATACCCGATATGCTTGTGTGGTTTTCCCATCCTGCTTGGGGGCTCGGGGTTTCCTGGTTGTTGGGAATGTTTGTTTTGTTATTGTCTTCGGTACGCCTGCATGGTGCTTCCTCAGATTCCTCCCACACGGTTTATATCGCGGGCGTCCGGCCTCCCCCTTTGGATTTTTCCCGAATCGGTAGGGCCCTTTTGGCGGTTATTTCCGGGGCCCCCTATTGGCGCCTTCGCGGTCTGGGAAACCCCGGATTTCCCGGATGACTGGGACTCCATCAATTTTTCCCATGTATCTTTTAAACTTTTCCAACCCTGTTAATGCTTCCCATACCTACGGGGTTTGGTTTTTAACCTTTTCATCTCCTGTTTGTACCCCGTGGTAATTTGGGAATTTGCTTTGATCTTTTAGGCCCGCATAGCCCCGAAATTCGTACTATTTGTGGGTTTTGTCATCCTATGGTTTGTACACCTCGCCCGTTATTACACTCCGGGGGTACATGCACCTTCAAAAGTTTACACTGGCACACATTCAACAACAACCCCAAATACCCCCTCACTTTGCGCCCTGGTTCAACCTTCTATTTGGTGGGGAACACACACAGTAGTAATGTAAACCATGGGCATTGTGGAAACTATTGGCAATACAACTTCAGCAATATCATAGGTTGATTAAATGCTGTTTACTTACGTGAAGAACCTTTACTAATTACTTGATAATTTTAAACCAGGATGTCATTTTTAAATTCCTAACAAGGGTTTAAGGGCACAAGTGGAACTTAGGGAACCCCAGGAAATGCACTTTTTTCAAATGGGGTTTTCCCAAAATTCCCCTTCATTAGCTTTTACCCTTGCAAATCCTGCATCCCGGTCGGGGGTACCCACCAGATAATGACCCATTGGGGTTCCACCTTTTCAAATGGCCAAGGTGGGACTTTTGAAAGGTTTTTAGAAAAATCCCCCGGAGTCAAGGCAGGCCTTTTTAATAAAAAGGGCTTCGGGATTTCCCCCCCCCCCCCCCCCCCCCCCCCCCCCCCCCCCCCCCCCCCCCCCCCCCCCCCCCCCCCCCCCCCCCCCCCCCCCCCCCCCCCCCCCCCCCCCCCCCCCCCCCCCCCCCCCCCCCCCCCCCCCCCCCCCCCCCCCCCCCCCCCCCCCCCCCCCCCCCCCCCCCCCCCCCCCCCCCCCCCCCCCCCCCCCCCCCCCCCCCCCCCCCCCCCCCCCCCCCCCCCCCCCCCCCCCCCCCCCCCCCCCCCCCCCCCCCCCCCCCCCCCCCCCCCCCCCCCCCCCCCCCCCCCCCCCCCCCCCCCCCCCCCCCCCCCCCCCCCCCCCCCCCCCCCCCCCCCCCCCCCCCCCCCCCCCCCCCCCCCCCCCCCCCCCCCCCCCCCCCCCCCCCCCCCCCCCCCCCCCCCCCCCCCCCCCCCCCCCCCCCCCCCCCCCCCCCCCCCCCCCCCCCCCCCCCCCCCCCCCCCCCCCCCCCCCCCCCCCCCCCCCCCCCCCCCCCCCCCCCCCCCCCCCCCCCCCCCCCCCCCCCCCCCCCCCCCCCCCCCCCCCCCCCCCCCCCCCCCCCCCCCCCCCCCCCCCCCCCCCCCCCCCCCCCCCCCCCCCCCCCCCCCCCCCCCCCCCCCCCCCCCCCCCCCCCCCCCCCCCCCCCCCCTTTTTTTTTTTTTTTTTTTTTTTTTTTTTTTTTTTTTTTTTTTTTTTTTTTTTTTTTTTTTTTTTTTTTTTTTTTTTTTTTTTTTTTTTTTTTTTTTTTTTTTTTTTTTTTTTTTTTTTTTTTTTTTTTTTTTTTTTTTTTTTTTTTTTTTTTTTTTTTTTTTTTTTTTTTTTTTTTTTTTTTTTTTTTTTTTTTTTTTTTTTTTTTTTTTTTTTTTTTTTTTTTTTTTTTTTTTTTTTTTTTTTTTTTTTTTTTTTTTTTTTTTTTTTTTTTTTTTTTTTTTTTTTTTTTTTTTTTTTTTTTTTTTTTTTTTTTTTTTTTTTTTTTTTTTTTTTTTTTTTTTTTTTTTTTTTTTTTTTTTTTTTTTTTTTTTTTTTTTTTTTTTTTTTTTTTTTTTTTTTTTTTTTTTTTTTTTTTTTTTTTTTTTTTTTTTTTTTTTTTTTTTTTTTTTTTTTTTTTTTTTTTTTTTTTTTTTTTTTTTTTTTTTTTTTTTTTTTTTTTTTTTTTTTTTTTTTTTTTTTTTTTTTTTTTTTTTTTTTTTTTTTTTTTTTTTTTTTTTTTTTTTTTTTTTTTTTTTTTTTTTTTTTTTTTTTTTTTTTTTTTTTTTTTTTTTTTTTTTTTTTTTTTTTTTTTTTTTTTTTTTTTTTTTTTTTTTTTTTTTTTTTTTTTTTTTTTTTTTTTTTTTTTTTTTTTTTTTTTTTTTTTTTTTTTTTTTTTTTTTTTTTTTTTTTTTTTTTTTTTTTTTTTTTTTTTTTTTTTTTTTTTTTTTTTTTTTTTTTTTTTTTTTTTTTTTTTTTTCAACCCCTCCCCTTCCAAACCCTTAGCTACATTTAAAAATTACTTTTTCCCCGGGACCCCAAAAAATTCCAGGGTTGGTACCAAAAAAAGCAAATTTTGGGGAAAAGGGATGTCAGTGTCAATGGCAATCTTTTCATCAAATAAAACGAATGATTCAACTGCCAATAAATTTAACAAAAAATTCATCAAATGACTTAAAACTTTGTATGGTTAAAAACCTTGCACCATCACTCAACACTAGTGTGTTAAAAAACTGTTGTTAAAAATGTTATGAATATGTTCTAGAATAAAATATACCATGCTGTGTGAATGCTTGTATCAAGCTAATACTGTCAAAGCATATTGGCAAGAAAAAACAAATATACAAAGAAATATACTGTAATTTAAACAGTAGAGGTGTGTCCATATTTCACTATGTTGTACACACCTCCTGGCTGGTTACTTAGCACAATGCATCAGAGGTGATCCACATGCAACTAACTGTGGCCAGAAGTGCTATACACATTGTAACATGCTACGGATTCAACAACATACCCCACGGTTACCGGCCCTCATTTCTTGGTGTACTGGACAGTAGGGTTCAGACAGGTACTACTGATGTGCGTCTGACACTACCCCACACTTAACTGGGATAGCTACTCATGTACTGACCCATTAGGCCAATGCTGTCCAGGATTCATAACCTCCACTCGGCTGGATCAACCCATACACACCATTACCAAGACCAACAATATCATAGACATGGACATTACCAACATGTTACTGGTGTTCCACACCTGTGGTTATCCCCTCGTTGGTAGTTTATGAACATATACTAATCACCCTTGTTATCCACATCCTGGCACCACACCCTTCACGGCATACACAGTACAAGATTAGTACAATGCCTACTACAGACGTCTTATGACAGCAGTAGTAAACGTCATGACATCCGTGCAGATGGACAATGCACTTACAAATGCTGAAACATACCCCAGTGCACTTCATTAGCACTTACACAATTGCATGGATCATGCTATTCCAAACAGAGTCATGATGGTACCCACCAGATAATGGACGCCACTCTGGGGGTCCAGTTCCATGGACATAATGTACAGCAAAAGGTGGAGACTGTTGCAAAGTGGAGTACAATCCCATGGGTGGGGTAGCTCAATGGTCAGCCTCAGTAGGGCTCCGGGATCCCTTATCACATCCTCCAAACCTAGCTACATAAACATTACTGCGACACATTCCAGGGTGTACCACAAAGCATTATGGAGGTATGTCAGTAGTCAATGGCAATACCCACAACTGCTCTGACATACGACGGTTACTCAGGAACATTACAGAACCGAGTGATGTTGGCAACATCCTGGTGGATGGGTTCAATGCTAACTTTACACCCTCTCACTCCCTACAGGGCCATAATCCATGCAGGAACATTGTGGGGTCCCTGCGGTCACAACTACACAGTTCCAACCTGCACTCTCTAAGGCCTGGAACACAGACTCCATGTGACCGTCCAACATCCCAGGCTGTGATTTACACAAACCTCAGAATGACATGTCTCCCCACTTGGCCACCAGATTCACTAATAGCCTTGTATCAGACATTGTGGCCCCTGAATGGAGCAGAGCAACAGTTATCACACTCCACACAGGTGGCGCCACAATGAACCAGAGGGACTATTGCCCTATATGCCTGACTGGACTGTTCTGCAAGGCTATGGGGCACATCATCATGGAAGTCATTCACAGAGACATTGGTGGGCTCCAGACCTTTGATGCCACCCAGGCTGGACTTGTTAGGGCCAGACCATGGCTCCTACACCTGGTGGACTCCATTGATACAGTTACTAGGGTAGTTGTTGATGGTAAGGTGGTCCACACAGCCTACATTGTCCTCTCATTGGCTTTCAGCACCGTTCCCCATTCTGGTATTGACAACATACACATACACCTGCACATCGACCCCTATGTCTCAGGATGTTATGCAAAGTGACTCACGGACAGGACCCACACAATGAGGGTAGCATATCATAGTACCTACTGTATTTCAGTTAAACTTGGCATACCACAGTCCTCAGTCATAGGGCCCCTCATGTTCGGTATATGCTTCCCTGAGGTACACACTAGCACAGTGGTACTTTCCCTGACTAGGTTTCCAGACAACTGCATACAAGGTGCCATGATTGATCCTCCAGCTGATACAGACTCCCTCCATAAGGGTGTCACTGTGATGGATACCTGATGTCGATAACATGGCCTCAAGCTGCATGACACATGGTGCATGAACATCCCCTTTGGATTACACCAATCACCCACTGACTATCACATAGGTGGTAGTCCCCTACATACATGTGACATTATACGGGATCTTGGTACACACGTATGTAGCACCCACTCCTTTGATAACCATATTGACAATGTGGCATGGATATCCTTCTACGTGGCCACCCTTATCTTTACTGGGTATATAGCTGGAACAAAGGCACCCATTGTACCTCTAAACTCCTGACATATACATACATTCAAGGGTACAACACCCCATTTATGGTGTACCTTACAGAACAGCAATGGCTTTACATACCACAACATTAATACACCATGAGGATTATTGAGCTCTGAAGGTTGACGTATGCGGCAGTACTATGGATACCATGACTGTACACATTTGCATACTCAGGAGAGACCTCTGCTGAACATACAGGGCCCATGTCCACAACAATAATCATGGATATACTCCACATAAGCAACATAAGCAAAATCCACTGAGAGCAACATGCTCATGGATATGTGCACAAAAGCAATGATGAGTGGGATGTTCTTGAGGGTTACATTCCCAAATCAGACACTCACCATGCTTTGGAACATGATTCCTAAGTACATCATGCAGGGACACTCAGTAGCACTGTTTATGAGATACCTCACTTGGTGGGTGGGAGAAACACATGTAAGCCAGGGATCACTGCAGTGGCTGTACTGAGCAGAGGTGCAGGTAACACATGGCTCTGCTGTTCACTGACAGGACACTACCCTAGAGAGGTGCCGCTGGTGTAAACACTATAGTTGGGCTTACACATAGACTTGCCAGACAGCATAGTACCTCACTACGAACCTGTTATGCTATTACATGTCTTTTGTGCATGGTTAATTGAGTAGCTCTTCCATTTCGATTAGCTATCATGCTGTTACAGTGTCCTGTGACTACAAGCCATATGTATTTTGTTACTGTGTATTGAACATGCCAATAGACAATACCTTTTGTTTGCATGATATAACTGTTTTGCTGTGTAGAATATCTGACATATCTATCTACAATACTGTACATTACACATATTTTACATATTATCCCATAATGCAAAGCATACTTGCACAGCAGGACCACCTTAGGCATGTTATTGTCATTATATGCCCATACGCATGCCTACTGTGACAGTATATCAACATATACTATCCCCTGCTATGGCACGTACTTGTTGGACATACCCTACCACTGACGGCAGGTGGTGTGGAATTATTCTGTTTAAAGCCCTCATGTAGCATCCCTTGTGGTGTCTGTGATGTTTACCTTGTGGCCCAGAGCAGGACACACAATTTCTACAAGCGTTACTATGCTCAGCAAGACATCACTACATAATACCTTTTCCTACTTTATGCATTGCGGACACTTTTAATTAATACAAAACAGGCTATACATACGCTAACATACTGAGTGTTCTACATACCTTGCTAGCATTCTGAACTTTCGTAAATATCTCTTACACCTTTACTGTTTAAATGGTTCTATGGTATGAGCATACGGTTTGAATGCCTGGCAAGTCATCCTTATATACGTTGATACCTGTAACATGTGGTTTCCTGCCGCCACTTGGTGTTCCTGAGTAAATTATTACATGCAAATCAGCTGTGCAGCTACTCCATTCACCAATTACGCGGCAACAGTGGGGTATAATTGAATTCTCCACTTGGGCGTTGCCCTTTTGCCCTACCTTCGGGGAGACGACCTGTATGTGTTTTGTTGTACAGAATTGCAACTGCTATTTGTAGAGACATGGATATTTTGGATTCATGTCCCCCGTGGATTGTGTGTGATGGCTAGAGTATGTGGTTCTACATGTGAGTGTACCTGTCATCTCAACCGTCTGATAAGGGACTATTGCAAACAAAACCTGTAACATCACCGTCTGTTCCATTATACAACAGCTACGATTTCACATGGTGCTTTTACAAATGTGTCTCTCACAAGGTATGTTAACACTTCTGCAGATGTAATTGAGTGAGTGGATGTTTGTGATGTTATTACAGTCTATATTGCTATTGTTTCATGTGTGGGAGATGTAGGTGGGTGTACATAGCATATGGTTTGTGGGGACTGCATTTCTACTTATTCCATATATGTGTGTGGGCTCCTTCCCTAAATGAAGACCTATCAGTAAGTAGACTGAAACTATGGTAGTTATGGGCTTATACATTGGGCCGTTGTTAATTGGTTTCTATATAGTATGCAGGTGAGGTTGATACTTCCATACCTCCAGAAATACAGTGATATGTAAAGGAATGTTACTAAATGACAGCTGTCCCATGTAATTCTGTCACAGATATTTGCACTCATTGCAGTTGTGTTGGTGACTGAACCTCTTTGGCATGGGTTGCCACCTTTTCAAATGGCCATAGTGGGACATTTGCAGGACACACATCGGTGTTTACAGGCCAACACATATCCACGATCAGTACACAGGATAGCACATACTTTTATCCTGAATACATACTTATTCTTGTAGCACTTTAGCTACTTATCATGTTTCATGTAACATTTACGTTTTTTAGATACAGGCATAACTATTTAATGCAACTATTACATAATATATGGGACATAATTATGTCCTACAATCTCAGACATTTTCCCTTTTCATATTTTTTGTCAGGACACAACTGCCCAGGGAGGGGCTGTCCCTCTTAAAGTGGGACAGGTGGTAACCGTATGCCTACGGCCAGCTATAACCCCACCTAACGTAATGATCTACCTCTGAGTTAGCACTAACAGACACATGATGCAAACACACACACACACACACACACACACACACACACACACACACACACACACACACACATTACATTCCCACGGAAATGCACATGGCACCCTCAACACACACATACACAGACTACGGCAATCACAAACACAGTTGAACACAGTACCTACACGGACCGCAACACCGGCAGTGATAACTAAATGTCCCTTAATATCATGATAATATTACACGTGATTCTAATGTTCCGGTACTGTGTTCTTTCGGTCTTTTAGCCTCATGATTACGCGTGTTGGTATGTGACACATTCCATAGTTGTCAGTATCCTATTTATTTGTACCTACATGGTTATGTACATGTCGTTGACCTATCTACATATTTGCAGATATAGGTGAATCCGTACATATCAACATATATCTCTCTATCACCCTTTCTATCTCTATTATGTATATGTATATGTATGTATATATATATATATATATATATATATATATATATATATATATATATATATATATCTATATATGACAGAGAGAGTGACAGGCAGAATACACATTTCATTGTGTACATGTCAGTGTATACTGTTACCTGGACTCTGCACGTTTGTGTTTGAACCTTTCACATTACACACCTGCCGTTGGTACATCTTAGGTAGATTAGTGTTAGGTGATTGTGTACATGATTGCGTGTTCTACTCCTGGCAGTGGTCATTTTACCCTTCAGAGCAGGCACTATTAGTACAGGGGTGAATAATGCTGGTTTCACCTGTTCTGGACGTCGTTGACTGTGATCTGCATGATATTCAGAGAAGCTTAGCCCTGTTTCGTGCATATCCGTATAGTCATATTTAAACGATGCTTACCAGCACAGGGCAACGCATATTCCCGCTAACATGTGCTAAATATGATCTGATGGCCTGCATCCAACATGCATTATTCATGCCTTCAGGATTACGTTACATCCCTTGCAGGATGTGGGACCGGGAACATGCACGACAGTCACTGCATTTACCACTTGGGCATCTGGGATTTGTAAACGTGTTATGGCGTTTTGTATGTGGACTGTACTATGGCTGTTACTCCATACTGTGATCAAATGGGTAACTCAGTTAGTTTACATATGGATGAGACCTATTAATTGCATGTCCAAGTGATGTTTAATGGATGTGCTCCAGCATCGGGTATGTATGTCACAGTGAGCCACACACTATAATGTGCTACAACTTCACACAACCGTAGGTGGAGCATGCTGGGGTGACAGATACCTGTCCTGGGTGCACCTCATGCTTCGCACTACATCCATGATGACATTATATGGAGCCCCTCATTAATGCACCAGGGAATCCATGCAGAGTGTGTGGGGAACAGGGATTACACATATGGATACCGCAATTGGCGCTGCTCCACTGAGCGACAGTTGGTTACTCGATGTGGTGGTGACAGCAGACACTGTTTGCCTCGATTGGTGAATGGCCTCTGACAATCGGGCGTGTACCTACCAATGTACCTCGGAACCTATACACACAGTACCAACATATGCTGATAGGTGCTTGTACTGTTCAGGTGTTGACATTCCTTGTTCCAATAGCTGTTGTGTGTACAATGGTTGAGAGCGACCTATGTAGGATTCACACAGTAGGCCACCTATACATTACAATTTACAGGTGGTCGTGTGTGTGTGCCATCCATTTTACTGTGTGTGCAGGTGGAGAGGTGTGTCAGTCCGTAGGGGCCTACACTGTCAGAGTATGTGCTATACGTTCCCTCTCTGCCAAGGCATAGGCATATCGGGCACACCTCAGTCTGCCTACTGGGGCTGGTACAGGGTGTTCATGGTCTGAATCCCTCTGTGCCTGTGATGGCCTTGGCAATTGCGGTGGGCTGTGAGGGCCTTCACCCTTTTGTCCCTGCTGCAGCTGTTTCCGCAGGATCATATTATGTAGCATGGCACATACTATGAAGATGTGGGCACACGTGCCTTGAGAGTACTGCAAGGCTCCACCAGATATGTCCAAGCAACGGAACTGTGATTTCAGCATCCCGAACACATGCTCTATGATGATTCTGGTTTGTGCGTGTGCCTCATTATGGCGTTCTTGCATGGGTTTGTGTGCATTTCTGATGGGAGTCATCATCCACGGCTCCAGTGCATAGCCAGCATCCCCCACAAGGTGCCCATGTGGGATGTCCCCCCTGACAAATACCTGATACAGCTGTGAGGCATGCCAGATGTGGGAGTCATGGTAGCTTCCAGGGCTGCCAGCACACACATCCATGATAATGCCCTGGGCATTGCACACGTCCTGGCAGTTGATGGAGTGGTATCCCTTGCGGTTTATGTAGCGCCTACCATGCTCACCGGGTGGTGACTTGATATGTATGTGAGTGCAGTCTATCGCACCCAGTACCTCTGTGTAGTGTGCCACATGGTGGAAGAGATGCATATTGCTGGCCAACTCCTCCTGAGTTTGGGGGAAGTATATATGCTCATTGGCATGTGTTTACATGGCATCCAGGAACTGGTGTAGTACCCTGGATGCAGATGCCTGTGAGATCCCCATTATATCTCCAGTTGGCCTTTGAAAGGTACCTGTGGCTAGTATTCACAAGCTTACACATACCTTCGTGTCCACTGGGATGGGTTCCCCTCTGTTGTTTCTGGATCTCAGGCATGGCCGGCACAGCTCAACTACTTGCTGTAAGATGTCCCTGTCCACCCTGTAACACTCTACTATCTCCAGATCATGTAGCCCCTGGTAGGTTACCCTTGGTCTGAACACTCTTCTCCTCCAGGGCCTGCAGTGGTTGTCAGCATCATCCTCCACAACACCGTCAGTCTCTAACACATGGTGATGAATCACAGCTATGGCAGCTCCCAACATGTACATTGTAAAAGTTCCCCGTATGCTTACACCTATGGTGCAGTGTTTGGGAATACACAGGTGTGTGTGGGGTGCTTTCACACTTTATACTATTGTGCTGTGAACACCGATAATGTCATAGGGTGTGTATGTATGATCATAGCTACAGGGTATCGTATGTGTTTTACGACAGGAACTACTATTGTGGTGCCTTTGGTGTTGAATTACATTTGGCTGCCGTGGATTACCTCTTGCCCTTCACTTTACATTTCTTCACGTTTCACCTCCCATTTTGTGGCATGCATCCAGCAGCCTGCTTTCATTTGTACTTTCCTACACCTGGCTTATCTTGCGTAATGTGTTCTATGGCCAGTCTACTGCAGGTTTGCTTTGCTTTGCTATGACAGTTCTCTTTTCTTTGCAATCTGACACCTCCCCTATCCTGTTTTGCAGGTTTCTGCGAGCAGACTTGTCAGCTGCCGTCGATTACCCACTGTTAGTTAATAGGTGTTAATTGCTCAGTTGTACTCCAATTACCCTACTGTGGCATTTCCTTATTTTCTTCCCCTGACCTTCCTGTTTGAGCTATGGTGCACAGCGCATGCATCCACTTACTGGGTTTCGGGCATGTTTTCCTCCCCGTACACATGCGCTTTCGGGCAACATATGTGCTCTCAGCTAAACGATGCTATACCTACCTCCCCACCCCTGCCCTGCGGCTTTGCTTAACAACGTCCAGGCCAGATTTGCATTGCTCCAATGTGCTTACAGCTATGGTGGCACACCCCAATGCTGATGTCATGTATACCTCTAAGCCACTCCTCAGTGTTGTAGCGCTGCGCAGTATGGTACATCCTTAGTCCGGCGGGACGTTTGCAATTCACTATTACCTGCCTTATTTGCATGGCATTGACTACTAATTCCTAGTTACCATGCCGAACACTGTCACAGACCCTTAGCAACCCTTGCAGCTTGGTTGTGGTGTACCATGCATACCGTTGAGTATTATGGTGAAATCATGATTTGTATTACATTGTGATTTTATGACATTTATATATATTTTCTTTGTGTTCCCATTTGCGCACACATGCCCTGCGGTTGTACTTTGCGTTACTGTGGACATGACATTAAATATTGTTTTTTAGGTGTTGTGCATCTTTCCTTATGCCATTGGCTGTATATTTAGCCATTGGCATATGTTAACTTTGTAATACATGAGTATGGTCCGCTTTCATAGCTCCGATGTTCTGTTTGGAAAAATGTAAACCGTGTTTTTTGGTTTACATTTCTGTGGGCTTATGCTACACCTGCACCACTTCATGAATCGCTATGTACCTTCATTTGAATGGTGCAACACTGTGCATGGGGTGATTAGCATACCTAAGCCATGTGCTGAGCAGATCTGACATACGCCGGTAGTGCACGTGGAATTGGATCATACCTGAGTCACTCGGCGGCCATGTTTGGCATTATACCGCCTACACTACGCCTGCGCCTGGCACAAGCTTCATGAATCCTGGGGCTGATGTATTTTTCCTGAGAATTTAGCCAGACCTGGATGTTGTTTTGTGTGAGAAAAGGCTTCCATCTTCCAGCCCTACCACATAGGCCAGACATTTGGACAATATAGAAGATTATTGCACACGTAGTACACAACCAGCATTTGCCAGAGATTCCTGTCACTCCTTTAGTGTTGCTGTATGTCTTCTGGTAGCCTCCCTGACCAGGTTTGGTCTTGTCTTTTCATCACATTTGGAGGGATGTCCACTTCTTTGCAATGTCACTGTTGCCCCATATTTTCACCGGGTCCCCTTCTAATGGTCAACATTGATATGGCCGAGACCATATGATTGACATTTGAAATATCAACCATGGGGAACCGGTATCATGCTACAGTGCGGAAAGGAAAGATTTCCACTTCTGCACTGTAGTCTGATCTCAGAGTTGGTATATTTATGTTATGGGTGGTGTGGGGGGCAGAGCCCCCCATGGAGGGTACAGGGGGGCAAAGCCCCCATGCTAGCAACATTAAGATAAGTTTGTGTTTTGTGTTTTACTTGTATGGTCGATATTTCAAATGTCGATCATATGGTCTCCGCCATATGAAAGTCGACATTTTGAAATTTCGGCCATATCAAGTAGACCCATTTTCACCACCTTTTGATGACTGTCTTCACTGTGTTTCGCAGTATATGCAATGCTGTGGAAATGTTTTTGTACCCTTCTCTGGGCTGATACCTTTCAACAATGGGATCCTTTTGATGCTTTGTAAGCTCCATGTGAACCATGGCGGTTGCTGTAGCAGGCGACTGAATAAATGTCAGGAAAATCCTAGTAGGACAGCTGACCGGGACAGCTGGCCACTATTTGGTGTTAATCAAAGTGTCTCTGTAATTGATGGCAGGTGTGTACCCAAGCAGACATAATGCTGTAATTGTATCAAAAGCTGCTTCAACACAGTATTAGCTTCAGCCTGTGCACACTTATGCATCTAGCTTATTGAACATTTTGTTTTTTCATAATTGTTCCCCTAACAGATTTGTCTGTTTGCCAATTGAATTGTACAGGTTATAGGTCAAATTAAAGGTTGGAAGAGTTTGGAAATGTTTTATTGTGGTCTCATTTTTGTATATCAGAAATACCTGGCATTTTAATAGGGGTGTGTACACCTTTTATGTGCACTGCATAAGACTAATTTTTAAAATATGTCCCTAGTTTTGGGCCTTTGTCCCCCAATTTTATCAGTCTTTATCCCAATGTCTTGCAATGACAGGTTGTGAGGTATGCTACAGGTATGTTACATCTCCTGCAAATAGGCCCCTGTGATGACCACTGTAATGCAATGCAGTTAACCCGACCACAAGTGAACATGCACGTATCACAATATGGCTAAGAGTAACAGTTGCATGCATGGTAAAATGCATGACCTTCACATGCCTGGGGTACTGGTGAGCCACAATAGGACAATCCTATACTCACCAGTGCAAGGCTGCTGTCCCACATCCAAACCAGAGGTACCTATGTAGTTTTGGGGGAGAGGTATTGTCAGCAGACTCACATGTGGCATTGGTACAAGATGAATGCTACTTATCTGTACATGTACAGTACAAGTTCTGATACTACACAATCTGCTGTCCTTCACCATAGCTGTGCACTTGTGGGCATTACAAAACCCCACCCATAAATGCAGTTTGACCTGACACAAGCATTTAGATACTCTACAAAAGACAGTATGACTGCTACAGTATTCAAGTGATGTGCACTGGGGCCTTATTTTGACTCTTCTCACCTGTTGCCTGGGTGCCACCCACCTCCACGACTTGTGTTTGTTGGATTTGCTGGTGTGTGGTGGCTACCTCAAGGATGGCAAGGAGCTCCTCTTTTGATGTAAGTGGGGTCTGTGTGACAGGACCCCCACCTGTAGAGGTACAGTCCCTGGCCACAGCAACAGCCCTTTGCCGGGCATGGTGTATCAGGTCAGTCACCCGATGCCTGACCTAATCATATATGCATCCATGTTGGCCCAAATTGTTAACTCTATGGACAAGTTCATCCCACAGGATGGTACACTCCTGCAAATTGTGTTTGCTACAGCCAAACATCACCCCATGGTGCTGGATGATGGCATCTGTGATGGCTGCATTTTTAGCTCCAATATATGCTGGCTGTCCTGACTGCTGCATGTCACCTGGAAGACATAAACAGGGAAACAAATCAGAGGACCTCATACAGTGGTCAAAGTTATTTATAGAACCTGCACATCAACATTGACTATCATTAGTACCACATACAACCACATCATACCCCTGTCATGTATCAGCACAGTATGAGCTTGCATTGCACGCCTAGTCCTGATGTGTCATGTTCCCCCCAATAAGGGCCAGTAAATTACATAATCCACCATTTCTCATTCACCTTTGCATAGGGGGATGACAGTGGCTGTCTTCCTTGCAGATGGGATGTCAATGGTGCTTAGGCTTTGGTTGAGTACAGTGTGTAATGGAGTTGGGAGCATGTGCCCATGTTCATGTAGGATGCAGACAGGGATGTTATCAGCTCCCACAAAGACTTACATTTGTTGCCTTTGATTAGGCATTATGGACCTGCTCCCTGATGATGAGGGGAGGGTTGTGGGTGCTGTGAATATCCACTTATACTGATGGTGGGATGAGATGGCAATGTTTTTTCTTAACCTGTCTGCAGCAGGTTGGCTATAGCTATGCTGTGTGTGTATGTGGTGTGATTGACCACCAGTACATGGTGGATTGGGTTGTTGCCTCTGAGACTAAAGACATGTGAAGATGGACTTGTGATTGGCCTTGGTGGATGTGTGCAGTATATACTTATAGTTAGCCTTACAGTCATTCACCTGTGACCTCATATGCTTGTTCAGATACAGGTTGACTTGCTTCCAAGTTGGTGTCTGCTCCTACTTGGCCCTGTACCACCAATAAAGCAACCAATTATGTGGTTTGTGTATTGCTGCTGTCCAGCGAAGGGGATTACTCTACCTTGGTGGAGGCAGGTTTTAAGAGTCAGGTACTGCTGAGTCCAAGCAGTTATGCAGATGCTCATATAGCTGTTTGTAGTGGGCATGGACAAAAGGTCATAACACAGTTGGACAACTCTCCATTTTCAACCTGATACTCATGCTTATTCTAGTACCCATGGCTGTGTCAGAGCAATGCAACAACCAGTAGCTGTAGAGATTTATGTCTGTTGGATGCACACAAACAAAGATTACAGATGTATAGAACATGTACAGCTTATTTACCTGACATTTTGCATCTCATGTCTGTTGTCATGAGGCTTCCATGTACACCTACTCATACATACATGTGCACAGGTGATACCTGATATACATATCTGTTCTATGTCAGTATGGCACACTGTATTTACACTCTTGCTGATCAGTCATACCTCTCAACCTGTTAGAACAGAACATCTGGAGGATGCCACACATAAATGGGGGGCAATGGCCCAACATTAATGACACTTTATTAATATTGCTGTAACACTCTTAAGTCAGTTGATAGCACAGTAGGTTTTGCATTCACAAAAATGCCCTGGAGGATGTATGACACTCATATGTATGCTGTTATGTTCTAATGTCAGTCTTCACAGATTTGCCACTAATTTGCCCGACATAACATAACTCTATGAGAAAATGACTACAAATATGAGGCATGCATATGGTCAGTATGTGCATAACACTGGACAGTTGAATGGTATGAGCTCAGTATATCACACACAGTTCAACACACGCATCTGCAACAGTAGTTTACTATGCAGATACCCTGTATAGGTCTCTTAGATTTGTGAGACAAACATGTGTATCATAGTTGTATTCACAAGTAACATATGGATATTTATGACATCCCACTAACTGGCCTAGCAGTGTCACAGTCAGTATTGTTCAACAGACATTCCAGTAGTAGTTATATGTGAGCCATCCTTTCCTGGGGTGACTCAGGGGCTTGAGCTGTGACCTGTGTCACTGATGACAGACCCAGGTGCTATGGCCATAGGTGCTGATCAGCAATATATCAATAGAGCAAGTCTTGTTGAGACATATTTGTTAAACTTCCTATTTCCCATTATTACATACTCCCTACTGCATTCCATTACATGCTTACTTGACTGGCATTCCTTTTTTTCCAAGTATAGTTGCTTTTTTTTCCAATTTCTGTTTGTTTTTGTCTGTCTGTCTCTTTCCCTTCCTCTCTCTCTTTCTCTCTCTTTCTCTCTCTCTCTCTCTCTCTCTCTCTCTCAGAGATGTCGGGTATACGTCTATTTTGCATAGGCAGCAAATTGCCTTTTGTAGATAATGCTCATGAGCAGCTGATGGCCTGTGCACCAGTTGGTGTCCCCCACTTGCTAATTGCATGCAGAACAGCTGTGTTGTTATTCCTATAGCCAATGACATGGCAACACACTCCTATAATTGAGTACTTCATATGGGCATTGGCCCTTTTCCTTGCCTGTGAGGAGGACATCATGGAGGTGTGTCAACAACAGCATCACAGAGGGTAGTTGGAAATACCTCTTACAACAAAAAACGTGGATACAGCCCAACAAAATGGGAGAGAAGGTTCCAGATCTAGAGACAGACTGTAAGTATTGCTGTGATACACTTGGACTGATGCTAGTTTAACAGGATTTGCTTGGACATGGATTTTCTGCATGATATTAAGTCTGACAGTGTTATGTGGTTGACATAACTCTCAACTGTAGGGCTATCCACAGAATGGCCAGAGGTTTCACTACTATGTTTGGTCTGTTCCTCAGACAGTTTTTGTATCTGACAAATCAGTAGCATACTCTGGGGATTGCAGTCAGTACATGCTATCATCCATTTGTGTGTCTAACTTCATATCCCTCAGAATGGATGTTTTACAACAAACACTGTAACAAGAGCAACTTTCTCAATTTATAATAGCAATATTTCAAATATGCCCCTGTGTTGGGCCTCTGTCCCCTAATTATGTCAGGTTTTGTCAAGATGTCATGCAGTAAGTGGTTGGTAGGTATGATATATCATTATTAAATGCCTTCATTCCTGATATCATCCTAGTGATGTAGCAGAATGTCAGACATGTTATGAGGTAGAGGATATATATATATATATATATATATATATATATATATATATATATATATATATATATGTGTGTGTGTGTGTGTGTGTGTGTGTGGGAATCTGTACAGTTGAGAGGTCTGTGTATGTCTGGCGATTGTTAACAGACTGTCACGATTGTGTAGCAGTGCAGTGTGTAAATGTCATTTGGGCTGTGTAGGGAGGGCGTAGAAATAAGTGACATGGACCCTTTTCTATATGAATGTGCATGTTGCTCCAGTTTCTGGTGGTCTATTGGCTGTATATGTTTGTAGGGGCAGACTGAGAGATGTCCCATACCACCTCAGGCTTCCTACTACACTGTGAATTGGGCCAGTATATATAGGGGTAGAGTGTGAGTGGCAGACATGATATTTTTGTTCACACAGTCATTATACTCTACTGTTCATTTGGCTTACCAGTATGTCACTGTGACTGTGGTGAAATTGGTTGTGGGTGTGCACTTTCATACTGGTGTCTTTTTCTCACTACTGTTACATCCTTGTAGTGCCTGATATATTTGCAAATGCATGTGTAATTCACCATAGCTGATTTGGGGTAGTGTTGTGTTAGTCTGTCTGTATTTTGGATGGTGCCTAATGACATGCTTAGCAGCTGAGTGTGGTTTCCCTAATACCATGTTATGTCCAGATATGTGTAGGATGTCTGGTTGCCCGTATCATATCTTTGTTCTGGTCCCCATAACTGTTGCGTATTTGTGACAAATCAGTGGGATGATGTGAAGATTTCAGTCGCTAAATAATGAGAAGCAATTGAGTCTTGGACTTGTGCTATTTCATTCAATATATGTTAAAACAGACAGTGTTACTGCAGCAACTGTCTCAGTTTATCTACTCAAGTATTTCAGATATGTCCCTATGTTCATAGCTTTCTCCCCTCACTTTGTCAGGCTTGGTCCACATTCATTGCATTAAGGGGTTCTGAGCATACCTGTCAACTTGCTGGATTGTTTCAGAATGTCCAGGTTTATTGCTCATACTTTCAGTCTGTTCCACAAATAATTTGTATTTCTCTGGTAAATCACTGTGATGATCTGAGAATTCCTGTCAGTAAATGCTGACATACATTTCAGTGTCAGACCTCATATCCTCCAGAAAATCTATGCTGAAACAAACCCTGTTACTCCTGCAACTGTCTACATTTTTAATGGCACTATATAAAGTATGCCCCTAGGTTTGTCCCATTGTCTCCCCATTTTAACAGCCTTTGCCCAGATGACTTGCACTAAGAGGTTGATAGGTATGGTTCTAAGGTATGACTGCATTACATGTTATGTACACAGATATATATATATATATATATATATATATATATATATATATATATATATATATATATATATATATATATATATATATATATATGCTTTTTTAATATATTTTATATATATATATATATATATATATATATATATATATCTCCACATACATGTATATCTGTATATGTATATATACAAAACCTGAGTGATTCCACAGAGATTTTTTCTCTACTGAATGATATGTTTGAAGAAGCATCAGAACTTCCTACAGCTCAAATGGTGTAGTAATACATTGCCCTGACTATAGTGTATAGGGTCCTGGGTTTGAGACTTGGCAGCGGTGATTATTTTGTTGCTAGGCAGAACAGTGGCTGATGGAGACAGAGTGATTAAAGCAGTTTTAAGTGGCTTTAAGGAGGTTTGCATGGGTTTGCACAGCACTAAGTGATGCCAGGATACAGCTGGCAGTAGAGCTGCTTAATCCTTTTTGGCTTCACTTAGCATCATGCAAACTCACTTACTCCTGCTTACACCCATGCTAATTCCTATAAATGATAAAATAAATGGTTACAGGAAAGTGGTGAGAAAGGGGCATGCAGATGGAAAATCAATATGAAAGCTAGCTAGGGATGTGCAGGATGGGTGTATGAAAGGTTCATATCTGTCCATATCTTACACTGCGACTGCTGTGCATTTGTACAGAATTTGGAGGTGTATTTGGACACTCAAACCCCAGAGAGAGGGGTGAAAACAACAGACATGTGTCATCAAGCCAATTGGACTGGATTACATTTGCCCAGTGGACACCTGTGTGAAATGGACAGCTATGTATGGGGCGATACCATTTTTGGGGACAGATGCCCTTTCTCTTTGTTAAGGTGAGAATGAGATGTTGGGGAAGGATTGTATATATGTCTGGGGAGGTAGGTTGGGTAGGGGGACAGACAAGACAGCAGCCAGGGGTGGTGTATGACACATGTAGGGGTAAAACCCTTGGATGGGGAGGGTGTTTGGGAATCAGAGGCCCATGACCCCCCCATATGGATACAGTGGGACTGGCATCCCTACCTGCAGGCAGTAATGACTGCACCTTTACAGCCCTGATGGCTATGCTGAGGTCTGGACAGGATGGGCAGCCTGCTCCTCAAGGTGCAGCAGGCAGCCCTCCTTCTGTTGCTGCTGGCCACCCAACTGAGAGCAGATGATATTGCACACCATACTCCAGAACTGATGGCAAATGGGCTCATCTCCACGCCTGCACCCAAGTGGTGCAGGGCCAGCAGAAGATGAAGTTCCAGGCTCGATCCCAGATGTTCCGGGGCCTGGTGCCATGGCCAGATGGGACGGGACCAGTGGATCTGCCTGGATCGGCCTTCCCAAATGTGCTATGGTGTTGAGGTTTTCCGATATATATTGGTTAGTCATAAACAAAACATTTCAAGATTAGTTTTAAAGGCAAGCATAGATGTTCAAATTAACACAAAACAACAGATATGAAACAGTTGCATAGCAAACAGAACACGTGCATAACTGGAACAACAATAAGCATTGTAACAGCATGCCAGTAACAATGATGGCAACAGGCCTCCATCAATGGTATTTGAACAAAGTATGTTAACATGCAACCAAATTATTATATGAACAATAATGTGACACATCCCAACATTAGGTTTGTTAAAAACATATCCATAGTATATGACTAATAATTAGTGATGCAGATGAGGGGTGGGGGAGAGAAGAAAAGTATATTAACAACTGCATAGGCTTCTATATTTACAACAGTAATGCTCAATACTGTAGTGGTCTGCCCTCACTTTGCATCTACCTATGGCCTACCTATGACATACCCATATTTGTGAGGTGGGCCATGTAGATGGCCTTCCTTGCAATGGTGCCCATATGGTGTGAAACTGTCAGGTTGCTACCAACCTCAGTTCACAAGTCCCCTCACACCTGATTGCATGCTCAGTACATTATTACTGTCATACTTAGTGTGGCTGACATCTGCCACAGCAGGGGGAATAATGCCTCACCTGGCATTCCGTTTGCGGTAATGCTTCTTGTACCAGTCAGTAATTGGGTAAGTGCCTCTTGGGTGATGATCACATCAGTAGGGGAATGTAAGACAGCAGGCAGCTTGCAAGCATCCTTACACCTGGTCTGCCACAACCACTGCTTTTGTCCTGTACCTCAGATACATATATCTCATACAGTAGAGGCCCCCATACCAGTCCTTGGGGTACACCATTATGGATGGTGGGTTCTACTACTTTGACTGAGTGGGTACTATCATTGGGCCAGTTGGCTACCCATCTGGTAACCTACAGGTTGGTGCCTAGCTGTGTAGGCTTATGTATCCTGTCCATCTGGGGATTAGTGTGAGAGGAGTGGGCTAAGTGAAGGTAGGCATTGTTCACCATATTCCCCTCATCCCTGTGTTTGTTGACCACTGCAGAGAGGTCAATTAGATTTAACAGGCCTGATCTCCCTTTGATAATACCATGGTGTGTGCGCCCAGGCATTTTGATGTTGCAGATGTCCCTGTTCATAATCTGCTTGATATTGCCTTCCATGCCCTTGCAGAGCAGGCTAGTTAGGCTGATGTGCATAATATTGGCTGGGTTGGTGGATTGTTCCACCTTTGTCTATAGGGATGACAGTGTCTGCCCTCTGTGCAGATGGGATGACAACGGTGCTCAGGCTGTGGTTGAGTACAGTGCAGAATAGATCTGAGAGACCATGCTTGTGTTCATGTGGGATGCAGCCAGGAATGGTATCAAGCCTATGGAGACCTCTGTGTATTGCCTTTGAGAGGGCATTATAGACCTGCATCCTGATGATGAAGGGAGGGGGGGAAATGCTTTACATGCACATGTGTACCACTGGGGGGACAGGGAGGTGGTGTTTACACTTCACCTGTCTGCAGCCAGTTGCCTATATCTATGCCATATGTGCATGTGGTGTTACTGACCACCACTACAGACCAGATTTGTATGTTGCCTCTGTAATTGCAGACGCTTGTGAAAGGCCTAGTGATTTGCCTTGGGGGGATATGTCCAATTTGCACTCAAAGACAGCCTTAGGGTACATCACCAGTGCCCGTATTTGCTTGTGCAGACCAAGGTGACATTGCTTCCAGTGAGGCACCTGTTCCTTTTTGGCCTGTCCAGCAATTGTTTCCATCTATTATCATATTTGTGTATTGCTGCTGTCCACTACAGGAATTTACCCTACATTGAGGGAGATGATGTTGTCCTGTCAGGTACTGCTGAGTCCATACAACTATGTTGGAGCCCATGTAGTATTGTGGTGTGGGCCTGGACACTGCTGACAGTTCCAAGAAATGGAATGTTGGCTATACAGCTACTTCTACCTGCTCTGAGGAGATTTATACTCATTTGTGTACAGTTCATTCTGTTTGACACTGTAAAGGGGGGGCACGGGAGATGGTGACCTGAACAGTGATTGTTATGTGGTCAGATATTACCAAGAAGGATGGCACTGTAGGAGTGCTACAGTGGCTATTCGTGTTGGTCAGGACCAGGTACATGAGATTCACACCTGCCATAGGACTGTTGACCAGCTAATCCACTGCATTGCCATTGACAAATCTGAGGAATCTATGTGTGTTCATGTTCAGGTGGCATAGGTCAGGAACACTATTGTTGGGTATTTGAAGTCACCCAGGAACAGGGTAGACAATTGATTCCTGACAGATTCAAGCAGGTCCCAATATGTGTGGTGGGTGTCCATAGTCATGGTTGGAGACCTGTAGTTAGCTATGATTTGAGTAGGTGTTTTATTAACTGTTAACTGCACTTGAGATGTCACCTGTGTGTCATGCTGTTTGGCCAGTCTGGAGGTGTGTATGTGCATGCTAATGCTCAACACTCCACCTCCTGTGGCTTTGTGGGCCTCCATTTGAGGTCTAAACATATGATGGGATGAGTGACCTGGCAAGTTTGGTGTGTGCTATACAGCTAAAGAGCAGGTGTCAGTGACTGCAGAAATGTCAGCTTCCTACAGGACAAGGTATGCTTGCATTGACATGGGTTTCATGGTGAGACACCTAGCTCCTGTTAGAGCAAGACATCTGCACAAAGGCAAACATTAGTGGGGAGCATAGGCCAGTAAATAGTGTCACTTTATGAATCTAGCTGAAACACACTTAGTTACCAGCAAAGACAGTGTCACATTCACAGGTGTACTTTGCAGGATATGACATCTGACAATGAAATGTATGATAATTTGTTATGACTTCAGTCTTTAATGGGTTGCCAGTGATGTGTCAGACAATGCACAACTGTCTGAAGCATTGACTACAAATATGAGGCAGGCATGGTGTCAGTCTGCAAAACTCTGGACAGTTGTCAGGTATGGGCTCAGTATATCACATACAGTTCAACACACACATCTGCACCTGTCGTGTAGTATGCACATGCCTTATATAAGTCTCTTACATTTGTAAGACAAGCATGTGTGTCATAGTAGCATTCACAGGTGACATATGAATAATTACAATATCCCAGGTAGCTGGCCTACCAGTGACACCCTCAGTATTGGACAAGAGAGACTCCATTCATAGTCATACATGAGCTGACCTTTGCTGGGATGACTCAGGGGCCAGAGATGTGCTCCCTGTCAATGCAGGCAGGGCAAGCAGAAATGGCCATAGGTGCTGGGCAGCAGGATGTGAGTCCAGCAGGTCTTGTCATGGCCTAGTGTTTAATGTCCCATTTGACATCATTGCATCCTCCCTCTGCATTCCATTACAAGCTTACATGATTGACATTCCTCACAACAGTGCAAATGTTTAGATTTGTGTAGTCGCAGTCCGTCTTTGTATGGATGGGTTGAGACCTGTGTTCCATAGGCAACATATTGCCTTTTGTAGGTACTGCTAATGAGCAGGTGATGGCCTGTGCACCAATCTGTGCCTCCCACTTGATACTTGCATCCAGCGCAGCTATATTTCCTTTCCATTTGCCAATGCCATAGTGACACAGTGCTATAATTACAGCCTTCATGTGTGCCTTCTTGCCCTTTTTCCTTGCCTGTGTGGAACACATTACAGACAGTAGGTGGGAATAATTCTCAGGACATCTGAAGACAGCTCAGCAACATGGGGAACAAAGCTCCAGAATTGGGTACAGATTGTATGTCAGTACTGCTGTCATACACATAGAGAGTAGCTAGTTTAACAGGGTTTGTCTGGACATGCATTTTCTGTGTGACATGACGTCTGACATTAATATGACTCTGACATACCTCTCAACTGTCCTGATGTCCATAGACTGCCCAGAGGTCTGCCTGTTAAGTTTGGTCTGTTTCTCAGACAACGTCTGTTTTTGTGAAAGCAGTAGGATAATGTGAGGATTGTAGTCAGTAACTGTTGACATCCATTGGTGTTTCAAACATCATATTCTTAAGGAATGTTATGTTGCAACAAAGCCTGTGACACAGGCAACTACTTCAGTTTGTAACACCATTATGTGAGATATGTCCCTCTTTACAGCCCCTGTCCCCCAAGTATGTCATGCTTTGTCCAGATGTCTTGCAGTAAGAGGGTCAGAGGGATGTGATATCATTATTTAGTGACTGCACTCAAGGTTTAATCCCATTCACTTAGCAGACTCCTGGAAGTGGTATGCAGCAGTGGCCATGAATATGGTCTCATACCCTAGACATTCTGTGGAAATCTGTACATATAAGAGTTATGTATGTCTGGCCATTGTGAAGTGACTGCCAAGATTGTGTAGTAGTGTTGTGTGTAGATGTTTGTTTGGCTGAGTGGGGAGAGTAGCAGATGTGAGTGTCACAGATCCTTTTTCTATCTGACTATGCATGCTGCTACAGCTTCTGCTGGTCTATCAGGTGTGTATATTTGTAGGGGCACACAGGGCACACTGAAGAATGTCCTGTAACACCTCAGGATTCCCAGTACACTGTGAGTTGGACCAGTATATGTCAGTGTTGTGTGTGACTGGGAATCTGGATATGTTCGTTGAAACAGTTGTTCTACTCTAGAGTTCAATTGGGGTACTGGTATGTTGCTGTGACTGTGGTGCATATGGTTGTGTGTGGACATTTATGCACTACTATCTGCTTTTCCCTACAGTTCTATCCCTGTAGTGCATGATATATTTGTATATATGCGTAATTTGCCAGAGCTGAGTTAGTGTCGTGTTGGTATTACTGTGGTTCAGAATGTGTTGGCTGACATGGTTGACAGCAGTCACAGGGTTTTCCATTCTGTTACATGACTGCGGTCATACCTCTCCACTGTCCAGGTGTCTAGACACTGTCCAGATGGGTGGCTAATATGTTTTGTCTGTTGGTTACAACAGTGGTGGGTTTCTGAGAAATCACTGGGCTGATGTGAGCATTGACATCAGTAAATAATGACATTCATTTGTGTTTCAAACCTGGAATCTATCTGGCATTGTATGTTAAGGCAAACCATGCCACTCTTGCAGACTTCTATGCATATGACAGCCATATTTCAAAGATGTCACTATTGTTTTCCCATTATCCCCCTCCCACATTTGTTGGGCTTTTTGCAGATGTGTTGCATTAAGAGGTTGGTTATCTGTCTATATATCTATGTATGAATTTATATATATATATATATATATATATATATATATATATATATATATATATTTTATATACATATATATGTACATAACAATACTACAGACATATGATTCCCCCTTATGTTGAATGACTGTTGTGCATGATATGTTTGTAAAAGCACTTTAAAGTCCTGCAGCTCAGGTGGTGTGGAGGTATGTTGCTGTAATTGTTGTACACAGGCTCCTGGGTTCCAGACTTGGAAGTGATTACTTTTTTCATTAATGCTAAATGACTAAAATGAATGATATGTTTGTAAAAGTATTACAGATTTCCACAGTAGAGATGGTGTAGTGGTATGTTGATGTGATTGTTGTGCACAGCATCCCAGGTTTGAGACTTGGCAGAGCTGACAACTTTGTTTCTGGGCAGAACAAGGTCTGATGGAAACAGAGTGATTAAGGCAGTTGTAAGCAGGTTTGCATGGTTTTGCGTGGAGCTAAGTGATGCTAACACATGGTTAAGCCCTGTTAGCTTCACTTACACCCGCACTAATTTTCTTTAAAGAAAAGAAAAAAGGGTGATAGGAAAGTAGTGTAATTGGGGCAAGCAGAGGGTAAAACATTATGAAAAGCAGGTAGGGATGTGCAGGATGGGTATAGGAAAGGACTATATTTCTTTGGCCGCAACAGCTGTGAATTAAATGTGTACAATTTTGAATTTACAGCCTCACACCCCACAGGGAAGCGTGTTGGTGACAGACATTTGCTGAGTAATTTGTGGGTTGATTGATTACTTTCACTGTACGTGGGGACAAAATCTAGAGCTATGTATGGGGCAAATTTGTTTTGTGGGAAAGATGCCCTTTTTTAAGATGATAATAGGATGCTGGGGAAGGGCTGTAGGTATGTTTGGGGAAGTAAGTTGGGTGGGATAGGTTGCATATGCAGACAGACAAGATAGAAGACAGTAGTGGTATATGACATATGAGGGGGTAAACACCTTTGACCGGGAGGGTGGTTAGGAATCCGAAGCCCATGAGCCCCCAAATGGATACAGTGGGACTGAGGTCCCCACCCATGGACAGTCACCACTGCTCCTTCACGGCTCCAAAGGTGGCTGTGCTGAGGGCTGAACAGGAGGGGTGGCCTGTATCTCGAGGTGCACCAGTTATCCCTCAATCTGGCACAGTTGTCCACCCAACTCTGCTCAGATTTGTGCACCAAACCCCAGAATTAACTGCAGTGACAGGCTCCTGTCTGTGCCCACTCCTGCGGGGGGCGGGCCCCATCCCCTGAGGCAGTTCCACCCAAAGTTTGTGCAGGGCCAGCAGACGAGGAAGTCCTGCATTGGGTCTCAGATGTGCTGGGGCCCAGTGCCACAGGCAGATGAGGTGGGACTGGTGGATCTGCTGGGATTTGCCTTCCCAAATGTGCTATGGTTTTGACATTTTCAAAAATATATGTTGGTTAGTCATGAACTGCACATTTCAAGATTAGTTATAACAGCATGCATAGGTATTCCAATTAACCCCATAAAACAGATTTGAAACAGTTGCATAGCAAAACATGCACATGCAAAAATGGAACAACAACATGCCAGTAACATTGATGGCAACAGGCCACCAACAATGGTATTTCAACAAGGTATGTTAACATGCAACTGATCAAATATATGAATAATAATAATAGAACACACATCCCAACATTAGTTTTGGAGGAAATACACCTGTAGTATATGAATTATAGCATTGATCCAGATGAGGTGTGGGGGAAGAGAAAAAAAGTCTATTAACAACTGTTTATGCTTCTATTTTCCACAACAGTACTGCTCAATACTCTATGGGTTTGCCCTCACTTTACATCTACCTATGGCCCCATAGCTTCTGTAGAAAAAACATACCTATTAAACTGTCAGCCTGGAATGGTATGGGGCAAATGGTGACAAATCTGGGTACATGACTAGAGGAGACTTGTACGTGTCCAGGTTACATATGTGACACAGGAGTGGTACCCTGAACTGCTGTTATGTGAGTGTGCTACTGGCATACTTCAACTGGTTTCTTGTCTGTGTCCAGGGTTATTGGCACCAGTGACCACTAGCCATGACAGCATGACACTTGAGAGACATGTATCCAGAAGAGTGCATGTTGTATGTACCTATCCTGCTGTCATTTGGAGGCATGTGGTGGAACAGTTGAACAGTTGTACACAGTTTATTAGTATACCCTTCATACAGGTACAACCAACATTTCCTTACCTGTAAACCCTGTGAAGAAAATATCTGTTAACACTACCTGACTGTTTTTACATTTATTTCTGATTTCTTGTGTGTAGATATGCACACATCTTAGTACCACTCCCTGGATTTGAACTGTGTCTGGTTGTGCAAAATTAACAACTGATCTATTTCTCATCACACTGAGCTACTGGGGAACTGCTGTTTCTTATTTCACTGGTTTCTGCCTAATAGTCTCTTGGTTAGACAGTCTGAACTTGTAATCCTGTGATGCATGCATAACATATAGTTATTGTACTGTGCATGAATATTTTGGGTTACTACAATCTGGAAAGCAAATGTTAACACAAGGCAATGTTGGATGGAACATACTTTGAAACTTTACACATTACTATTCAGGGTTCAGAGCTTATTGCAGTATATATTTCACATTTCAGTTATATCTTGTTTTACAGCTCCACCATCTACAGTTTTTCTTACAGCTGGTTCACAGAACAACCTCAGTTAATGTATGCTGTCATAGCCACATTTGCAGTGAAGAACCTGTATACATTTTATATGCCTGCAATAACATACCAGAATAAACACAACAGTTTTTTTGTAGAAATCTTTATTGCACATCAGTATTAGTCAGTCAAACATTTTTATTCATTCAGTTCACACAGTAACAGTATATCTACTACCAGTAAGCAATGTACTCCTTCTTAGCTATTTGAACAATATACTGCAAAATAGATTTGTACTCACCAGCCTGTCAGCGCAGCCTCAGCAGTCTGTCACCATGGGCTTCTATGTTCATAGCCCTCGCTGCTGCAGCTTTAGGGGAGAAAAACAAACATTATGCATACCTGTCTATCACATTCTCAGGCTAGTATTTGCTACAAACTACTTGATAGTGATACTTACTCACTACTGGAGCATTCCATGCCCATGCATCTTGGATACACTGGGCCAAAAGCACCCCCTTCCTTTCCTTTAGGTCAGCATAGTGGTGCTGCACCTGCTCACCAGTCCAGGGATGCCAGTAGCACTGGTGAGCTCAGGTGTGAGATGGTCCCAGGCCTCCGCTTTGTATTCTGAGCCCTGGTATCGGCCCTGCAGCAGTTTCTCATCATGGTTTTCAACAAGGAATCCAGCCATAACCCTGGACTCCTGAATGCTCCAGCGCTGCACCTGAAACGAGCTCCCGCTCCAATGCCAGACATGTTCCTGCAGAGATAAAACTAAATAAGTTATGGCTTTATTCCCAGCTGCATGGTTTAAATAAGGCCATATTCCTGCCCTTTGCCATCATTGGACCATTTCAAAAATGCTGAGCACAGCTTAGCAGCAAGCAAATCTGCTAAGCTGAGTTGAACAGTACTTAAAGGGGTACTTGCTGAGCACAGGTTAACAGTGCGTAAATATGCTTAGCTGAGCTACCTGCTGCTTAGCAATCATGTCTAAGTGATGGTTAGACCTGGTAAGCATAGCTAAGCATTGCTGACCATTGCTCACTTTTCATTTTAAAAAACTCTCAGAATAATGACTTAATTTAGTAGGTGTATATGATTTACTTTACATTACATCCCTCTATATGCTTTCATTACGTTAGCAAGGGGTGTGACTATACTATATGGGATATGGGTGCTTTTACATGTTACATGCACTAACACTTCCATTTTACACCAGCTACACTGCCCTGGATGACAAAAAACAGTTACTACACAATTGCATTGAAAAAAATATTTTAACACTGCTTTCCCATATAAAAATAACTTGCCTGTCTTGGTACTCGAATGCCTACATGCAAAGGTGAGACTCTATCCACTACACTATTGCAGATGGGGAATTTCAGCTGTATATTTTTATTTATCTCCTATGGGATGTATAAGCAATGCTAAGTGGAGGGCCATAACATGCATACCCAGTCAGCTATGCTTAAATACTTCTTAGCATGGAAAAAAATTATTATTATATTATTGTGTTATATAGCGAGTATTGTGCTTTTTGACAAGTCAATGAGGACTGCAGTCAGGGAATAATGGTAGACATTTGACTTTCAGACTTCTATCATTTGGAAATTCATGCTAATGCATAACCTGTTTGCTATCAACTTTCTAAGTTTGTAAGAGCAATATTTATGAAGTGTCCCTATTTTTTCAGCTTTGTCCCCCCATTATTTGTGCTTTTGTCAACATTTCCTGCATTTGGAGGTTACGAGGTGTTGTATGGCACTTTTACAATGCAGGTTGTGTGTCGCAGAGCCTGTCACACACACCCTGCATTGCTTTCTGCACCCGTATTTATTTCAGTATCTGTGGATACTGAAATACCCATTTATTTCATTTCAGCATCCACGGACACTGAATACTGCCATAATATTAGAGAAATTCTGAAATATTATGCTGCATCAGTTTTAGAAAGTGCTGTACGGCACTGTCTGAGTGCAGGGGGCATGTTAACTGTGCAAGCAGTGCTAGAGCATGCCCCCTCCACTCGTTCACTGTTCATGTCCGTACAGCCCTTATCAGTAGAGTGCCTTTATGAATATGCAAGGCATGCTGCTGTTAGGGCTGTACAGACACAGACACAGTTCACTCAGACCAGGAATAGCACTATTCCTGCACAGAGTTTATTGAATCCCAGGGTAGGTCATCCTCAAAGACTTTCATAAGGTCTTTGACTTCTTCAGATGGGAAGGGTTATGCGGAAGGTTTTGACTGTTTACAGCTTGCCATCAGCATATTTTAGGAAGGACCAGTTATTACACGTGCATCCCACAGCCAGGATGGAGACCAACAGAAACTGATCCTCTCCAGTTCAGTTACAAAGAGGTACTAGACAAGAAAGCCCCACTGTCATCATATCTGTTCATATTATTCATGAATGCATTGGATAACCACAAAGCAAATATGCTAAGCTTGGAATAAGATTAGCAATAAATAAAATGATACTCACATCTTGGTTTCCTGACAATTGTGTTGCATGGATTTTCAACTCTTGAAAATCTCTGCATGAGATTTTGAAAAGTTGTTGTTGTGTCTTTTGGCTTTTCCCGGTTAGGGGTCACCGCAGCAGAACTCCGGTCCGCTAATGATTGGTAGTTGATTTTTACATGCCGAGTTACCAGCCCTGATGCACAATCTTCAACGAAGGTATGCCCATTCATGCATGATTTTGAAAAGTATTAAATACTTTTATTTTATTTATTTATTTATTTTACATTTGTAGACTGGGAGAGTCCAACTGGATTACAAGTCCATTTTCAGTGGAGGCCCAGGGAGAAAATCTCCAAGAGAACAATTTTTTGCAAAACATAGTTTTAAGGACAGACTTTTGACATACAATTTCCATAGAAGAGACTTTGACATACATATTAACTAACAGATAGGATGCATTCATTCTCTACAATATAATATTAAATTTTAGAAGATATTCCTAAGTTTAGGATTCCTGTGATAGATCTATTATCAGAGTAAAAGCAGAGAGATGTAGAATAAAGCTGAGAGAGAGCAGATGATGCTCGCTATAGTTGAGAAGGATAACAAATTGATTCACTATATGTCTTCACCTGGTTTTAGCTGAGAAGGGAAACAAATTGATTTACAATATGTCTTCTCCTGGCTTTACTTGCTTATGGAGAGCTCAACATTGCTGGGGTAGTTTTCCCTAACTCCTGGAGAGATGGGATGAGCAGTAGATTAACAGTCTTAAGTGGGTACGGTAGTATGATTGGTTGGCTTAGCAGAGTTTCTTAAGTTAGGTGAAGTGTTCTAATGAGACATTAGCCAGGCGGGATACAGGAGCACAGCTGGTTATTCAAAAAGCGAGTTTTAACAAGTTTCTTGAACTGTGATGGGGATTTGTTGTCAGTTATTTGGGCAGGAAGAGAGTTCCAGGTTTATCTATACAGTGGCTATAGACAGACTTACCAGCCTCATTGTTATATTTGGTTACTCTGAGGAGGTTTTGTGTGCTAGACCTCAAGGGCCTGATGGTTGTACAGGGTTGCAAAAGATTTTGTAGGGCTGGGGTGTTTTCAGAGTTATGTATTATTTTGTGGGCTAGTAATAGTTGTTTGAGTTGAAGTAGTATTGGTAGTTCTAGCCAACTGAGTTTATTTTAGGCATTCACAGTGATGTCTTCTGATGGAAGAGGTTGTAGCAAATTTGGCTGTCTTATTATAACAACTATCAAGTTTGTTTAGGTTGGATTTGCAGAGATATGTAAGCATGTGGGATGCATAAAGGAGGGTGGATAGTAGGTGAGTCCTCGCTATTGTAGTTTTGGAGTGTTCAGTGAGGAATTTTTTATTGCGATACAGTAGGCCAAGTTTTTTTATGTACTTTTTTATGGTTATAGAAATATGTAGGTCAAATCTAAGTTGATTATCTATTTCAACCCCTAATAGTTTGGTATGATTTATGGGGGTGATTGTGGTCTTGTTAAAGGAGGAGATGAAGAATGAATCAGTGGGAGGTGTGGCTCTGTGGGACCTAAAGAGTACTAGCTTTATTTTACTTGGGTTCAGAATGAGCCTTTGGTTTGTAATCCAAGTTTCTTCTAGGGAAAAGCATTCTTGTGTTAGGGAATGAAGGATGCCAATTGATTTGGCTGTGCATATTATGGTGGTATCATCTGCATATTGCACTATTGCAGCTTTAGGAATACTGTTTTGGAGCTGATTGGTGAAGAAGGTAAAAAGAAGTGGCCCCAGGATTGAGCCTTGGGGTAATCCTAGGGAGACTGTTAAGGAGGGGGAGAGTTGGTTTTGCCACATAGCTTGTTTCCTTACCTCTACGTAGTTTTTGAACCAGGAGATGGCAGGGGTGGTAAGGTTTAGAGTTGCTAGTGAAAGAAGGAATTTATTGTGGTCAACCATATTGAATGCTTTGGACAAGTCAAGGAAGGTGGCAGATACAAGGAGTCCGTTGTTTCTGTGAGTATTGACAATGTTGGTAAATTCTGTTAGTGTGGTGGAGGTGCTATGGAAGGGTTTAAAGCCATGTTGTTGTGTTGCTATTAGATTATTTTCTAGGAGATATTTCATTAGTTGCTTGTGTATTACCCTCTCTAAAATTTTAGATAAAGGGGATAGTATGGCTATAGGGCAGTATTTATTGAGTTCCAGGGAGGTTCCACCTTTATGTAGAGGGATGTTATGTGATATTTTCCATAGAATGGGTACTTTGCACTCTGAGATGGATCTGTTAATTAGGATGGAGACAGGATATGATATGGCTTTTGCAGCCAGGTGGAGCTATTCAGAGGGTAATTTATCTGCTGCTAGAGATGTTGGCTTGAGCTGCAGAGTAGGTTTTCAATGGATTTGTTTGGTTCTGGGTGGAAGCTGAACTTGGAGCAATTATTAGTTGGGGTGGGGGATGGATTTGCAGGGGTGAGGATGTTGTCATAGGGTTGGTTGTTTGCAAGGGTCTGGATGGTTTCTGTAAAGTATTTATTAAATTGAGTGGGGATGTCTTCTTGGTTGTTATCTATTTTTGAGGTTGGGGTAGTTGTTTTATCTGGTTGTTGAATAGAGTTAATTACTGCCCAAAATTTTTGTGGGTTGTTCCTGTGCTTATCCTGTAACTTTTGGTAGTAAGATGTGTTGTTTGTTTTGGTGAGTTTTTTGGCTTTGTTACGTATTTCAATGTACATTTGTTTGTTCAATTGGGATTTACTGTTGAGGTAGTTGGTCCAGGCCTTGTTTCTTTTTTTGAGGAGGAATTTTGTGTCTGAGGTTAACCAGGGGGCATATTTAGTTTTAATTCTTGTTGTTCTGGAGGGGGCATGATGGTTAAGGGTATTTAAGAAGGTAGTATTGAAATATAGTACAGCTTCATCAAGAGGTAGGTTTTTTAGGGCGGTCCAGTTGCACATTTTTAGGTCATTTATAAAGTTGGAGTGGTTAAAGTGTTTTTTGTTTCTAATCAGGTGCGTAGATATTTGGGTCAGTTGTGGTGATTTTGATCTGACTAAGAATGTGGCTTGGTGGTCACTCAGGGTGTCTGGTAGTCACCCTGCTAGGGATATCAGTGATGGGTGGGATATGAGTATCCAATCTAGAGTGGATTGCTGTTTGGTTCTCTTGTCTGTTCTTGTGGGGGAAGTGATGAGTTGGGTTAGGCCATGTAGGTTAATATGGGAGGGTGGATTATGACTGGAACAGTTGTGCCAGTCAGTATTAAGGTCTCCTAATACGATCCTTTCCTGGGGGAGGGAGTTAGATATCCATTCTAGGAGTTTTTCTGTAATGGGCATATTGTTGCCTGGAGGGATGTAGCATCCTACGATGCTGATGTGTTTACTATCATTAAGTTTTAGTTTTGTTAGAGTGAGTTCAACTTTACCGAGGTCTGGGGTTGTTATGTCTACTTTCTCAAGGGTGAGGTGAGATTTATACACTAAAGCAACACCCCGCCCCCTTTTTTACCTATTCTATCACTACAAATTATATTGTAACCTGGTGGAGTGATTTCATTGTTGTGGTTGCCTGGTTTAAGCCAAGTCTCTGTTAATATGACTATCTCAGGTTGATAAAAGGAGAGTTGTGCATGAAGGTCATGGACTTTGTTTAGTATACTTCTGACATTTAAATTTAAAATGAGGAGCGTGGATTTGTCTCGGTGGAGTATGGTTTCATTCAGGTTGAGAGTTGGGGCTCCTAGATTTTGTCGGCCTGGGTTTGAGTGTATATCACCACAGCTAATGAATTGGGTTTTGAGGTAAAAATAGAGTTTGAATAGTTTGTTTAGGGTCTTAAAGTTATTTATAGTTGTTTGGGACTGGTAGTGTGATGGTTGTAATCTGTGTGCATAGTGGTGAATAAAGAAGGTTTGGTAGTGCTATGGGAATAGATGAGTATAAGGGTGTGTTGTAATAATATTAGTGGAAGTAGTTTTTCATGGTATGTGGATAAAACCAAGTTGTTTTTGGTGGCTGGTGATAGAAGGTAGCAGTGGGAGGGTGGATACACCTAGGAGCAATAGTAAGAGGTGTATGTACGTAGGTTTGGGTAGATTGGTTGAGTTTGGTCATGAGTGAGAGATCTGCCTGGGATGAGGTGGGTGTGGTGGATGATGAAAGGAGTTGTTTGTGATTGTAAGTTAGTTAGATGGAAGACTGTGCTTTACATGATGTGGAATAGTGGAAGAAAAGGAAATGGGTGCAGGGGTGGGGCAGATTCAGTGACTGGTGGCTAGCATGAGGTGAGTGACTAAGTTTAGTTGAAATGTAGCACTAGTGGGGGCTGGTGGGAATAAGGGGCAGGGAGGTGAGTGGAGTGAGCCCAAGCGCAGCGAGGGCGAGTGCAGCGGGGCTAACATTAACTCCAATTATATCCCTGAGCTTACTTGTTTCTTTTCTTTGTACACCAAATCTATCTTTTCACTTGTATCGGTTTATACCAAATGTATCTTTTTGGCTGTATTGTACTAGTTTCATTTACTTATACTTATGCAGTCACACTGAAAAGGGTCTGGGGAAGCTTCCTCACCAGAAGCAGGCCAAAAGATAACTTTCAAAATGGCTCCGCTCAAGGAGACCCACTAATATAGACTAGTTAATGTGCATGGGGGAGGAGGGAGTTAGAGGACGTAGATACAAAATGGGGGAAGGTATAATCAGAAAAAGTAGGTAGAAATCTGGCCTGCCACCTCACAGAAGACTGCAAAGAAAAGCAATCAGCATAATAAGTGGAAGCCTTGGAGCTGTAATGTAAGTGTAAGCAAGGAAGAGGTAGGAGCAGGAAATTAGGAGTGTAAGCAGTTAGTTGCAGAAACCCTACTTTATGGCCTTGGTGTGCAAGTAATACAAAGGAAGGTAAATCTATCTGGGGGACAAAATACACCAAGACAATGGTACTTGCCTTACTTTACAAGTACTCAATGTGGAGGCAGATCTATCTGGGACAAGATACAGCAAGTATATTGTTAAGTTATGACCCCCAGTGGCAATAGACAAAGCTATAGTTGCCTGGGTGGGGGCGCTTGCAGGTGTGCACGCCGGCCAAAACAATGTTTAAAAAATAACTAGTAAAAGTAGCAGATGTGCTGTAAAAGGAAATGTAAATAACCAGTCACAATGTTTAAAACATAACTGTTGGACCACATCTGCTAATAACAAGAACTGTAAATATCCAGTCACCTATGCAGACTTGTCTGGTAGGTATCCTTATTAAAAAGTTTTATTCTTGGCTTGCAATACCATGCCTGTCAGCCTGGGACAACATGCTCGACAAGCCACGATGCTTCGCTAGGGACGGCTTGCACCTGTCACCCCTGGGCTTTCCGATATTGGCAAAGGCTCTTGCTACCCCCATAGTGCCTTTTTTAGGCAAGGCTCAAAAGACAAACCCACCTCCATAGGTATCACAAGGGATAAGAAACTAAGAGTAATGCTACTCAATGCCAGAAGTCTAAACCTCAAGATGCATGCACTCGAAACTCTCCTTAGCATGGAGAACATTGATATCTGTGCAGTAAAAGAAACCTGGTTCAAGGCTCCCGAGAGCACCTCAGCACTACCAGGTTATACCTCATACCATGCTTTCCGGCCCCAAAACCTGGACCGAACCACAAAAGGAGGGGGAGTATCAATATTCGTTAAAGATACCCACACCTTCAAGTTGGTGACACAGCACGAAGCATCACATACTATCCATGTGCAACTAACTGTGGGTAAAAATGCCTTCCCGTTTATAGCCTGCTACAGACCACCCTCCCAAACACAGGAACCCCACTTGGCCTTCCTGAGAATACTGGAAAATATGAAGGTCTCTCCAAACACCATTATATTGGGCGACTTTAACTACCCAAACATAGACTGGGAGCATTACTCTAGCTCCAACACCCTAGCCCAAAGGTTCCTAGAATTTATAAACTCAAATGCTATGGAACAACTTGTTACCACTCCCACAAGAGGGGAAAACATACTGGACCTGATCATCACCAACATGGGGACACTATGCTCCAGACCAGAAGTGTATCCCTCACTGGTAAGATCAGACCATAAACTAATCTCACTGGATATTCACATCTCGACCCCACCCCCTGCCCAGAAAACTACAGTGAAAAACTTCTCTAAAGCAAATTTCACACGCCTCAAAACCGAGGCGAAATCCTTCAAAGCCCCCGGGCCTGTGGAAAAAACGGCCCAGACCACAGAATCCTTTATAAACGCATTCTATGAACACCTTCAGGAATGCATGGATCATGCAATCCCAAATAAAACCAAGACCTAATCCTCCAAAGGCAGACTATACAATAGAAGGAGGAAGCTACTACATGATAGAGCAAAATCCCAAAAAGGGAAGGCATCTCTGATCAGTATTAGCAAAAAACTACGGGCACTCATAAAATCGTCTAAGGCCAGCTTCGAGAGAAAAATTGCACAGGACACTAAGGATAATCACAAGGCTTTCTTTAGTTATGTTAGGAACCTGGGTGGGAATTCCCAGATATGCTCAGAATTAGTCCAAAATGACAAAAAATACACTGAGCCCACAGACATTGCCAACATCCTAGCTGACAGGTTCAGTGCAAACTCACCAAAAGGGCAAATATCTATCCCAACAGAGTGCTGCCCCCTGACATCTCAGATGCTCAGGTAAGAGCCACCCTCTCCAAAGCAAAAACACAGCATCAATGGGACCAGATGGTGGCCCAGGCTGTGTCCTACATGAACTCCAAGAAGAGCTAAACCCAAACATAAAACTACTGTTCAATCTTAGCCTTACTACAGGATATGTACCCAAAGAGTGGCGTACAACAACAGTGGTCCCTCTCCACAAAGGTGGTGCCTCAACGGATCCTGGAAACTATCGCCCCATAAGCCTGACTAGCCTGGTCTGCAAAGCTATGGAAAGGATCATCATGGACCTCATAAAAAAGATATTGGGGACCTACAGACACTGGATCCTACCCAGTTTGGCTTTGTTAAGGGCAGATCCTGCCTCTTAAACCTGGTCGATTTCTTTGAAACAGTCACCAAGGCCATTGACGAGGGGAAGGTGGTCCACACAGCCTACCTGGACCTCGCAAAAGCCTTCAATGCAATACCCCACTCGGGCATTATAGATAAGCTCACCAGCTTAAATATAAACCCCTATGTCACTAGATGGGTTGCAAACTGGCTCAAGGACAGAACCCACATGGTTAGAATTGCTGGAGCCATGTCAGACTCCAAAGCAGTTACAAGTGGCATCCCACAAGGCTCAGTCCTGGGACCTCTCTTGTTCAGTATATATTTCTCGGTGGTACAGGCCAACACAGAAGGACTGTGGCTGACCAAGTTCGCAGATGACTGCAAACTGGGCGCCATAATCAACTCTCCAGCCGACACAAGCATCCTCCAAACGGACCTCATAGAAACAGACAACTGGTGCCAGAGCCATGGCCTCAAGCTAAACGCCAAGAAGTGCATAGTCATCCCCTTTGGCAAAAACAAAGTGCCCACAAATTACCACATAGGTGGTAATCCATTAAGTTAAGAAGAAGTCATTAGGGACCTGGGGACCCAAGTTGATAGCAATCTCTCATTTGACAACCCCGTGGCCAAAGTGGTTAGAAAAACATTTTATATAGCCCACCTAATCATGAAGGGATTCACATCTAGATCAGGGGAGGTCATCGTGCCTCTTTACTCATCCCTCATCAGGCCCATAATTGAGTACAATGCCCCTTTTGGGATGTACCTTACCAGACACCTGCAGCAACTGGAAAGACCCCAAAAGTACCTCACCAAGAGGATCAAAGGGCTCAAACAGATGCCATATGCTGCCCGGTTAAAGAAACTCCATCTCTACTCAGTGGCATACCTCCTGCTCAGAGGCGATCTGTGCCTGACGTGTAAAGCCATGTCCAACCCGGAATTAATGGACATGCTGTACCTCAGAAAATCAAAATCCCATCGAGCTACGCGCTCGAGAGACTTGAACCTCACAACTGAAATAAATAGGACATGCTGGAGGGACAGATTCATAACCCAGAGGCTCCCTTCACTCTGGAATAAAATCCCAGTCCAGGTTAGGCAGAGTCCCACATTGACTCTCTTCAAGAGGAATCTTGATGAGTGGATGGGAGATCGTAGGTTTACCCCGGCTATCACTTCTGTGTCGCTGTTAGACAGAGGCACAGTATACTAACCTCAAAAAAAAGGCATAGCAAAATTAATTTAAAATGGGTGGCGAAAGCCAAACACACTCTGGCTAAGCTTATAAATGCCCTAGGGCAGATAGCCTAGTATGAACCTATGAACCTATGTAGGGAGAAACCGGTCCATAGCAGTGGTTTTATCTGGCAATGTTGCAGTTGCTGGGGGGGACCCACACTGTGATGATGCAGGTAGACCAAGTGTACTGTAAAAAAGAGAGAACAAGTGATGTTAGGAATACAGGCTAGTAATTATGAAGTGCACAACACTTCAGATACGGTAAAGTAAGAGGAGTGAGTGTAAGCTGGCTGAGTGTGGATGTGTGTTGTTAGGAGAGGTATTAAAGAACCTAGAGAGGCTGTAATGGGACCTGTGGTGTCTGTGGAGTGAGCATGCAATGACTAAGATAGATAGAAGTTCAACAGACCATAAATGTACAAACTGCTGACCTCAGGGCTTGTAGTGGATTTGATAACAGGTAGAAATCATATTATAGTAACAGTAAAACACATACTTATGCAGTCAACTTTTCTCAAAATAACACTGCAGTAGGCAATAATTGCTTAGAACACATTTGGCGATAGCATAGAACACATGCTTGTGCAGGGTGTAGTATTAAGTAATACGGACTAGAGCAGATAGATAGGGACCAAAGATGCTTGCCAGCTGCCGGCAGGGAACAAGAATTTCTGTCTCTGGCAACTTAGAACACTGCTTTGGTAAATGGAATATGTGCAGTTGCAGCTTCTACAAGTAACTAGGGAAAGTATACTGTAGGCAAGTTCACAAGACAGTCAAAACCAGGGAAGGAACATTACATTACACAAGTCTCCAACTAAAATCCTTTGTAAGCATAACAGCATATTTAACAGCAAACAGTTTATGTAGTAAAAGCAGTCACAGCTTCAGTTATTCCCTTGGATGATTGTGAGCATAACAGCATATGTAACAGTAAACAATTTCTGTAGTAAAAGCACTCATTATGTCAGTTAGATCCCTAGACTACAAAAGTTAGCTAAGTACTTCAGTTGGAAAATATAAACATGCCTGTTAAACCAGGTGCATCACAAACATTTGAGAAGAGCTTAAACACTTGCAGGCACTTACTTGCAGGTGTGCACATTGAAAAGGGTCTAGGGAAGCGTCTTCACCACAAGCAGGCCAAAAGATAACTTTCAAAATGGCGTCGCTCAAGGAGATCCACTAATATAGACTATTTGATGTGCATGGGGGAGGAGGAAGGTAGAGGAGGGAGTTACAAAATGGGGGAAGGTATGACCAGAAAAAGCAGGTAGAGATTTGGCCCGCCCCCTCACAGAAGACTGCAAAGAAAAGCAATCAGCATAAGAAGTGGAAGCCTTGGAGCTGTAATGTAAGTGTAAGCAAGGAAGAGGTAGAAGCAGGAAATTAGGAGTGTAAGCAGTTAGTTGCAGAAACACTACTTTATGGCCTTTTTAAAATGGTCAAGGTTGAAAATTAATGTAGCTAAATCCGCTCTCATTCCCTTATTGAAATGTGCCACAGTGGAGTTGAGAACATAGCATGACTGCCCCCTGTAGGCAATGCATAGGTGTGCATATATTGGTATTCATCTCTGAACTTGTCTGAAAAAATATAAGATCCAAATTTTAAAACACTGCTTCAGCAGTGGAAGTCACACGTAGTAAGATACAGAAAAAATAGTACCTCCCATTCTTATCTAGTATTCAAACAGTTAAAATATTCCTCCTCCCAAAATGTTATTTGTTAAAAGTCATTTGTTTCATATGACTAAACAAATATATTTTGCTATCCAAAAGGAAATACAGTTGTGTAAGTCACACTTAACATAACAATAGTTATTCAAATGATCACTGCTACAGTACCCTTACCTATATGATTTATATCCTGCCAAGGATAAAATACCCAGCCAGCTTCCAAAGCTTCAGGGTATTTTCTATGAGACCAAACTGTCAAGCAGCTCAGACTAAGCTGACTAAAACGCAAGTTTGGGCATGAAGTCCTTCAGAGCTTTCCTGCTAGCAGAGAGAAGCAGGCTGATCCCCGAAAGGAGAAATCTAGGAATAACAAAAATAAATGTCCACATCCTGGCAGGAAAAAAACACTTCAAATAACAAGAGAGGTGGAGGGAGGGAGCAGCTACTTCAGCAGTGATCATTTGAACATCTACTGTTATGGTAAGTTCAGCTTACATAACTGTCCTATGTAATTTAAATGATAACTGCTGCAGTCGCCTTAGATATATGGGAAGTTTGTCACAGTTATTTACATTTGGGAGGTGGAAGAATGGTCTAGGAGCCCCTGGAACATGGATCTAGCAAACTCTGATCTAGACCTAGATAAGGAATAGAGCTTATAGTTCTTTATGAAAATATATACAAAGAACCAAGAAGCAGCTTGTAGAATGATTCTAGAAACCAGCTATTTCCAAAAAGCCATAGAAAAAACAGAAATCCTTGTAGAATGGGTCTTGACTCTGCCTGGAATAGATTTGTTATGGTGAGTATAACAAAAGGTAATATCCATATTTGCTGTTTCCCATTCACTGTTTAGCTGGTCACAGTTTTTTTCAATTTGGTAAGCGAACATAGACCTGCCTCATCCAGAAGGGAGACATCACAATGATCTTGGGGGGGGTTCCTTCTGAATCATCAGAAGTACCCTAGTTATTAGTGAAAATGATGGAAAGACCAACAGAAACATTCCTATCTAATGAAAAGAAAGGGATCTGTCTTACAGGCCTTCTTGCATGGAGTCCTAGAACTGAATTTTGCTAGTTGATTGTTCAGAGAGGTGGCAAGGAGGTCTACTTGAGGAACTCCCAACAGATGAGTCAAATCATTCATTTCATTGTATGAAAGATACCCGGCTCTATTTACATTTGTGAGGGTTGTTCTGGTCCTGCTCAGTTTGTCTGCCACACAATTTTGCTCTGACTGAATGCAGGATGCCTGTATAGTGAGATTGTGCTGTGAAGCTATATCCCAAGCCAACATGGCTAGTCTGCAAGAGTGGTACAACCTGGTCCTCCCCTGGTTGTTGATGTACCATATCACGGTGGTATTGACTGTGAAGGGTTGAAGAGATTCTAGGGACCAAATATGGTATAGAGAATCGATTGCCGTGATCAGGGCAAGCATCTTATAGGTTCATAGGTTGGTACTAGGCTATTGGCCCTAGGGTCTGTACAAGCCTAGCCATAACAATTCCCTGGCTATTTCTTCCCACACTATTTACTTCCCTGGACCCCTGTCTAGCAGGGTGACTGACGTGATCCCCGGGGTAAATTTCCTTTCTCCCGTCCAATCATCAAGGTTCCTTTTGAAGAGGGCCAAAGAGGCACTCTGCTTGACATGTATGGGCAGTCTATTCCAGAGTCTGGGGAGTCTCTGGGTCAGGAACCTATCCATCCAGCATGTTTTGTTTATTGTGATGACAAGGTTTAGATCCCTGGAGCATGTGGCTCTGAGGGATTGGAATTTCTTTAAGTGTAGCATGTCCAACAGCTCTGGGTTTGACATGGCCTTGTATGTTAGGCAGAGATCGCCTCTGAGTAGACGATATCCGAAAGAGTATAGCTGGAGTTTTTTATGGCGGTCAGCATAGGGCATCTGCTTTAGGCCTGTGATTCTTTTAGTGAGGTATTTCTGTGGCCTTTCCAGTTGTTGCAGGTGTCTTGAGAGGTACATACCAAATGGGGCATTGTATTCTATAATGGGTCTAATGAGGGATGAGTACAGTGGGACAATGACCTCCTTTTTTCTGGATGAAAAGCCCTTAGTGATGAGGTGTGCCACATAGAATGATTTCCTGACTGTTGTGGTGATGTGGTTATCGAAGGTGAGACCACTGTCCACCTGTGTCCCTAAGTCTCTTATCACACTTTCGGTGTTTAGTGTACTGCCTCCTATGTGGTAATTCACAGGTACATGTTTTTTTCCCAAAGAGGATAACTATACATTTCTTGGCATTGAGCTTGAGCCCATGGCTCTGGCACCAAGCATCTGTTTCTGTAAGGCCCTTTTGTAGAGTATCTACATCATTTGGAGATTCAATAATGGCTCCCAGTTTGCAGTCATCTGCGAACTTTGTTAGCCAGAGTCCCTTAGTATTGGCCTGTACTTTAGAGAAGTAGATGCCAAACAAGAGTGGTCCCAGGACTGAACCCTGAGGTACTCCATTTGTCACTTGTCTGGAACTGGATTTGGAGTCAGCTACTTTTACAGTGTGAGTTCTGTCAGTAAACCAGTTGGCAACCCATCAAGTGACATAGGGATTAATGCCCAGCTAAGTATGTTTATCTATGATTCCAGAGTGGAGGATGATGTCAAAGGCTTTGGTGAGGTCCAGATATGCTGTGTGGACTGCCTTACCCTCATCCATGGCTCTGTAGACTGATTCAAAGAAGTCAGTCAGGTTCTGGAGACAAGATCAGACCTTCACGAACCCAAACTGGGTGGGGTCCAGTGTTTGAAGGTTGCCAATGTCTTTGTTTATAAGTTCCATGATAATACATTCCATGGTCTTGCAGATCAGGCTTGTCAAACTGATGGGGTGGTAGTTCCCGGGATCCAAGTTGGACCCCCGCTTGTGGAGTGGGATAACTGTAGCTGTATGCCACTCAGTGGGCACGAAGCCTGAGGTGAGGCTATGATTAAACATGACACTTAGGTGAGGTGCCAATTTATTTTATAGTTCATGCAGTACACAGCCCGGGATGTCATCTGGTCTCATGGATGCTGTATTCATAGTTTTGGAGAGTGTGTTTTTTACCTGTGTGGCTGTTATTACTGGAATTTGGCAATCTTCCTGTATTGAGATGGGCCATTTAGGGGTTGAGAGGTGGGTGAAGCTGGCATTGAATCGATCTGCCAGGATATTGGCAATATCCTTGGGATCAGTATGTTTAATGCCATTCTTTTGTAGCTCAGAGCAGATCTGAGCATTGCCATTTAGATTATTGACATAGTTATAGAATGCCTTGTGGTTGTCTTTGGAATCTTTGGCAATTTTATTTTCGTTACTAGCTTTGGAGGATTTTATGAGGGATCTCAGCTTCTTACTGAGGCTGGTGAGGGAGTTTTTTGCATCCTGTGATTTTCCTCTTTTCTGCAACAGTTTCTTCATTTTGTTGTAAAGTTTGTTTATGGCAGGAGACCACCAGATTGGTTCTATTGGAGTCCATACTTTAAATAAGCTGTCCAACCTGCTTGTATTGTCCTTCAGTGGGAGATTGCTCTGTTCGTTGCTGACCAACAACTTTAACCCACCATATCAACTGCTGTCCATTCCCTAAACTGAGGAATCAAACCAATATATTCCATGTGCATCAGTCCCGCTAAGAAAAGAACGTATGTGTTTTAAAACTGTGCATCAGTCCCTCTAAGAAAAGACAGTATGTTTTAAAACTACAGTCTGTACAACATCTATTTTTGCTTAGATACTCCAGGTTTTATATACACTCCCTAGCCAGGACGACCAGCAGCCAAAGCCTTTCTCTTCAACAACTTGCATACCTTCTCCTCTTGTGCCCTCTGTTTATAACAGAAATCTTTCCACCCTCATATTTCCTAGACCTGCTACTCTTCCATGAGAAGCTATTGCTTGCTATATAGCATTTGTCCACTAGGAGACACCGTTCTCCCAGACCTATCCCACTGACTTAAAACACAACCATTAGGCTTGCAGTTTTCACAACGTGTAGAACTGCAGCCCCACTATTTTCCTTCTACCTGTACTCTACTTCACTTATCTACCCTGCCTTCAATCCCTACTACCAAGGCTCTTACCTCATACCTATCCCACCCAAACTTACCTTACCAACCAGCTTTCCGCTGATTGTTTTCCTAGGGCTCACTTCATTCCTTCAGTGGCTCTACCCACTCTGTTCGCCCCAGTGCACTTACCTTTATTCTCACCTTGAATCTCCTCCCCAACCCCAAAGCCAATCACAAACCCTACCCCCCCCAGCATCCATTCATTTGATAGTCCCACCCCTTCTCTTTCCCTTACCAGCCTGTACTCTCAGCTATACTCCTCTTCTGTACTCTCAGCTATATTCTTCCTTTCTCTCTAATCACTCTCCTATTTACCCTTTTTCCTCCTCTAAAACCTATTTTACTCTAGTTAACCATGGATCTTCCACTTCAACAAACTTCCCTCACCTCTTCTATATGTATTCTCCTCCTAATAACTCTATAATGCAACCTCCTATTCCTCTTCTTTACTACCACCCTCCTTCCCCCTCCCCTCCTCCTCCACTCTCTCCCAACCCCACCCAATGACCCTCCTCTTTTACTACATTTCCCCCTCCCTACTTCAACCTAACCCTCTTCACTATTTTAGATTAAATCTCCTAACTATTTCTCTAAAGCCTCTTGCAACCAAGTCAAAACTGTTTCTCCCTCTTACTTCATGTCACAAACCAAAGGTTCTCCTCTATTCTCCCTCTACTGGGCTTGCTCTAGCAGGAGACATACACCCTAACCCTGGCCCCACTACTAGTAATAATCTCTCTCCCCCTACCTCTTCAAATAGCACCAGCCACAAATACCTCAAACTCATTACCATTAATGTCCAGAGTGTAAAAAACAAAATAACAAATTTCCATGCTTGGCTAAATCATACTCTACCTGATATAGTAGCAGTCTCAGAAACTTGGCTAAAACTCCACATTACTAACTCTGAAATTGTACCCCCTGGCTTTCAAGCTCTTAGATTCGACCGCCAAAACAAAAAAAGGAGATGGAGTAGCCTTAATCTATAACAGCCTACTGAACCTCTGTCCTTACCAAAATCCCATTCCTCAGTTCAGCAGTGCCGAACTAGTCATAGGAATCCTCAAAATGAATAACTATAAAAAGTATCTGTATTATGGCCATCTATATCCCCCCTGGTGACAACACCTCCACCCTAGAAAACATTCCCTTATGGGCCTCAACTAACATTAAACTAGAAACGTATATTCTAGGTGATGTTTTTTTTTTTTTGTCTCTATGTACTTATTTTTGTGGAGCTTTTCTCCCCGGGCCTCTACTGAAAATGGAATTTTCTCCAGCTAGACTAGCCCGGTCAACAAATGTAAAACAAATAAATAAATAAATAAAATAAATAAATGTCGACATTGACTGGAATAAAATTAACAACAGTAATCCCACACTATCTATCAATCTATGTAATTTTACCCAACTAATAAACAACATTACCAGACCTAACAGAAATAACCCCCCAGGGTCCATCCTGGACTGGATCTTAGTCTCTCATCCTAATAAGATCTCTAACTCTGGTATACTACCACACACAATGAGTGACCATATGCCAGCCTTCATTCACCGAGCTGCCCAATACACCCATCACCAACACCAATATGCCCACACTCGCAACCTCACTAACTTTAACCCTTCTATATTTTTCCGAAACCCTTAAACTAACAAATTGGGATATCCTAAAAACACTTCCACTAGATGAAGCCACAGATGTCTTCAATACTACCTTCCTAGAAATCCTATACTCCCAAGCCCCACCTTGAACAAAACAAATAAAATACAACTCTGCCCCTTGGCTATCAAAGGACACTAAATCACTTATGTTACAAAGAGACAAAACATGGAAACTCTACAACAAAAATAAACTCCCAGCTACCCTCCTTCAATATAAACAACTCCGTAATCTAACCAAAAAGCTTATCACAAATGATAAAAAATCTTACTACACCAAACTACAGTCGACCCACTCCAAAAATCCAAAACAATTCTGGAACTCCATCAACTCTCTTTTGCACCCTGGTACTAAATCCAGTCCCTGTCCTGACAACAATAAAAATGACATAAAATAGCAACCCTTTTTAACTACTTCTTTACTAACGCTATAGCTGAACTTACTAAGACCTTTCCCAACTGCTTCACCTCCCATACCCCTAATTTCCCTTCCCCCTCCTCCCCCCAATCCTGCCCTCCTAATCCTCCTTCCACTTTTTATCTAAAACCTGTCTCAACCTCATATATCAAAAAGCGTCTTTCCAAACTTAAGCCATGCTCCAATGCCTCTGTCAATACTCCCTCACTCTTTCTCAAGCTTGCTGCAGATGGTATCGCCATCCCCATCAGCATTCTCATCAACAGATCCATCCAGGAATCTTACGTTCCCAAATTATGGTGAGCCGCCTACATCTTGCCCCTTCATAAAGGAGGCAAAAATAATAGCATAGCTAACTTTTGCCCAATAGCCACTCTTTCCCCATTTTCAAAAGTTCTTGAAAAATGTATCCACCTGCAACTCATGCCCCACCTCCTCAATAACCAACTCCTCACCCCTACTCTACACGGCTTCCATCCTGGCCACAGTACTATAACTGCTCTCCTCTCCTTCTTAGACATTGTTAACCACACCTGTTATTCTGGAGAAATTGTCTCCACTGTCCTTCTCGACCTATCCAAGGCATTCAACACTATATCCCATACACACCTTCTCAATCACCTTGCTAACCTCAATCTCTCCCTAGATTCACTTTCATGGTTCAAAAGTTATCTCTCTGACAGATCCTAAGCTGTGAAATGGCAAACTGGTACCTCAACCTTCCTACCTACCCCTACCGGGGTGCCCCAGGGTTCTATTCTTGGACCAATGCTCTTTAATGTATTCATCAATGATTTTCACTCTGCAATTCCAAACACTCGAATAGTGCAATATGCAGATGACTCCACTTTAGTCTTCTCTGCCCTTAGCTTTCACAAGCTCCAGACCAAAACCCAACTGGTCCTTTCAACTACAGAGAACTGGATGCTTCAAAACCATCTCTTCCTTAATGCCAATAAATGCAAAATCATTCTTTTCTCCCCCACAAACGCCCTCCCTCTTGACAAGCAATCTTTCAAGATCAGTAGCCATACCCACTCACCTATAGAAGTTGTTTCTTTTGCCAAACTTCTTGGGGTTACCATTGATGAACACCTGAAATTCAATACACATGCCCAACTAAATATTAAACAAAATCATCAGAAGCTCGGTATGCTGTATAGAAATGCACACTTTCTCTCCACAGCTACAAGACAAACCCTCACCACCACCTATTTACTCACATCTCTATTGTATGGTGCTCCATTTCTAACCAACCTCTCAGCTTCCATCTCCTCTAAACTTGAAATTTGCTACAACAAAATTGCCAAATTTGCTACTAAATCCACTCACTCCACCCACCATTGCACCCCTCTCTGCAGTCTGCAGTGGCTAGAACTTCCTAATCATCTTGACTATCTTCAACTTACTACAGCCCACAAACTAAATCTTTAAACCCACTGCATGCCCTGCACTAACTAATATCTTGCCTTCCTACAAACCGCTCAGACCCCTAAGATCAGCCAATCAAAATCTACTTTCAGTACACAAACCTAAACGACCCCCTGGCCAGTCTCTCCTATCTTATTCTATAGCAAAAAAATGGAACTTTCTCCCTTCCCTGCTAAGAAATATTACAAACTCTGAACACTTCACATCCCTACTCCATTCCCACTTCTCCCAAAACTGGAAATGTAATTGTATTCTTCCTACCTAAATTCCACTAATGTCAACTAGACATGATCTCCTTCAAGCACCTCTACATCCTTCTGTTCCATAGCTCCCCACCCTCAGCTTCTATCATATAATGAATTTTCTCCCCTGTATACACTCTGTGTATATGCTGTATGTATGTTCCCATCCCTACTCTCTGTAAATGACTCTACATGCAAATGGCTCTTTGACCCTGAACATAATTTGAATCTTCCTCTAGTTCTTCTTCTTTTCCTTTACCTGTCTTTTTTTATTCTTTTTCTCCTCCTCATTGCACTACTTCTCATTTAACTATTATTTTATGGATTTCATATGTATGTGTTTTTTTTTCTGCATTATTCTATGCAATTTGTATAAATGTATAATTCCTTGCTTGCTTGTTTTAATTGTAATTTGTGCAATTGCTTGTCTTAATTGTTTAATTTGTACAATTGTTTTTAATGTGGAGCTTTTCTCCCTGGGCCTCCACTGAAAACGGGCCCTATGAGCCCAGTGGACCTCCCCAGTTATCAAACTGGAAATAAATAAATAAATACATTTGGGATGGCACGATTCATGCATGAGTGGATGTGCTCGTACATTGCCTTAGTGTAGGACTCGGCAGTTGAACTTTCAGTTCCTGTCTGCATGGGTGTCATGAAGTTTGTCACTTCTGACTTGAGTAGCATGAAGTCTCCTATCTCCTAGATAATTAAGTGCGTGTGCCTGTCCTTGATATTGCACACCCCCTGCATATTATTTTTTTCTGAAACTGCTCCCTAAGCAAAGTCTGAAGCATCTGTGGTGATTGTGGGAGAAGGGGGGACCTTGATTTAAGGATATCTGTTGTTTTCATTATGTGATTTCTCTTCTGACAAAGCCCCAGTAAAGGGTGTTGATGCTGGGACCAGAGACATTTCAGATACAACTGCATCTTTTGTCATGTGGAGTTTTGCCAGGGGTATCATGAGAATTATAGATGTCACGAGACCCAAAATCCTGAGGTATTCCCTTATAGTAACTGAAGTTTGAGGGGAAAACCTTAGAAATACATCTAAATTAAGATTTTTCCTATAGAAGAAAAGCTCTTTGAACGGACGTGTCTAGTTGACAGTCTAGGAACACAATCCTGTTTGACAAAGTCAACAGACACTTTTGATTGTTGTCTTGGAATCCTAACTTATCTAAGCAATCTCTCACCTATAAGAGAGATTCCCTTACATTTTGGGAAAGACTCTGCAAGGATAAGCAGGTTGTCTAAATATGTAAAAATGTGGATACCCTGTATTATGAGCTATAACTGGAGCTAGACACTTTGTGAATACTCTTGGTGCAGCGGATAGTCCAAAGGGAAAGGAAGAGAACTGATAATGTGATCCAGACAGACAAAACCTTAAGAAACACCTGAAGTCTGGATGAAAATGAGTGTGATGATAAGTATCTTTTACATCTAGTGTTACCAGAAACTTGAAAGAGGAGGAAGAGGTAACAGGTTGCGATGTGGCATCATTTTGAATGCATGCACTATCACAAACAAGTTTAGGAAAGGAAGATCACGAACTGGTGTCCAAGTGTTTTCTATTTTGGGGGCTAAGAACATCCTTGAATAAATCCTCTTCCCCACCTGAGAAAGAAGAAGTAGTTCTATCCCTCCTTAGGACAGCATGTGGTGAAGAATACATGGAAACAAAATAGTCTGATCTGCAAGATGAGGCATGACCCCCTGGAAATTGTGAATTTCCTCCCACTGTTATATGTAACCCTGATGAATGATTTTCAAAACCCATTTGTCTCAAACAATCTGTTGTCAAAGAGAAAAATGGAGATTAAGACTTTCTGGAAGAGAAAGAGGGTCAGGATGGGAGGGGGAAACAGATTTGTTGGAGTTCCTCGATTTTGGGAGGATTGAAACTTCTTTGGAACATTCTTGCCACTTCATCTGAAATGTCTTTTTACCTGAATTCTGTTGATACAGTTTATTCTGTTTTTTGAAGTAACTGGATGAGGAGAAAGACATCCCTTGGACAATTTGGAAAAGGAGAGCTGAAAAATCTTGGAGATTCCCTGGATCAGGTTTTTCCATTCATCAAACTTTTTTTATTCAGTACAGGGACCAAACACTAAATCTCTATCCAATGAAGAATTTGAAATCTTGTTGTTAACATCATCTGGAAGGTTCTGAAAAGGCATCCAAATAAAGCTCCTTAAACTGTACCAGTGGACATAGCCCTCAAAGAAATATCAACAGTCATACACATGCTACAAGCAATGAGTAGTGAACTGTGCAATAGAAGAATTTAAGTTTCTAAAGCAGATTCTTCTTCACAAGAAAAAACTGTAAGTAAAACATTTCTCATACTTTCACAATATGTCAAAATAAATTGTAACATATGAGCCCGATTATTTAAAATTCTGAAATTTAAAATTGCAGCAGTATACATTTTTCTCTATACCTATCAATATTTTTCCTATCCTTATTGTGAAGAGTATGATTAGAATTAACAAAGGGGTTAGCAGTAGAGAAGTAAACTAAGGGTATAGCTGCTGGGTCAGGTTTGAGAATAGTTTATACAAATGTGAAAGTCTGATGAACTTTATACATCCTATTTGCCTTTTTTAAGGTTAGCTGGATGAATATTAGGATAACTGCAGGCAGTAAGACACATACCCTCTAATGCAGACAGAACAGGAGGAATGGGTGTAGTTTCTGGAAAAACCTTCTACAACAACTTGTGTGTTTTTTTGAGAGACTGAATCCTCAGTGTTCTCCCACTGAAAACACTTGGACATTCTATTAATAGTCTCAGAGAAAGAGAAACCACCAAACAGAGAATCAGAAAGTGAGCGCTCCTCTGAGTCTGAATAAGAAATCTGAGGACAAAAACCTGAATCTGTCCTGTATCTTCCTGTTCAGGTTCAGAATTTTGATTTTTTTCAGGAAAGCAGTCATCCCTCTTTCTTTTACCAGAAATTACTCTACAAAAAGGATCAATAGCATGAATCAAATCCTGAGCCAGTCCCAGTAAGATATTCCTATCCAAAGAAATTTGAGGACATGTAGATACACGACTGGTTTTCTGTTTTTTTTTTTTTTGACAGGAAAAATGAGGCCAACTGTTTTACTAATAGCAACCCCTGCTTCCTCTGGGATGGGCACAGCACAGCATTCTGACACAAAGGGAAACCTTCCATATTCCCTCTTCCAAGACTGACAAGAGTGGTTCTTTATTTACTGAGGGAACCACAACAGCCACAGAGGACATGGCTGACTTATGGTCCCAAGTGGCTGTAGATGCTAAACCAGAGGGACCCAGGGTAAAAGATAAGTGGTCTGAGGTAAAACAAATGGCCAGTCACCCACCTGCAGCTAAGGCAAATTATTAGCCTGCTGTGGTGGCAAAGGCCATTTGCTTAATTATTTTCTTTTTGTGGCTGGAAGAAGGACGAGCCATGGGAGTGACCATCTGTTTCATGGTCAAGTTAAAAATAGTACCTCTATCCTGGGGATGTTATAAGGAGTTAAAGAGAAATCACTTTAGAGATTGTTTGACTCTATGACTACATGGTATTGCATTAATACCTGTAGGAATACTGTTGCAGACCTTGACTACTGAGTAGGAATATAGGCAGTCACTGGTAGATTCTTTTGGTTTATGGATTTCAAGGTGTTTCTCAGATGAGTGAAGAGGGTGGTTAGGGAAGTAATGGTTAAGAATGGTGCCAAGGATTTGTATACCATTTTATGAGCAAGGAGGTGTTGGGTGAACTTGAGGTAGTGAAGTAACTCAAGCCAGTTTAAATATCTGAGGGTGTAGCAGTTGTGGGAGTTGTATGACTTAATGACTGTGAATATAACTACTTTGTTATAGCAAAACTCAAGTTTTGATCTTAGGGAGAACTGAATGTTGGTGAAAATGGGTGAGGCATATAGTAGTAAAGAAAGGAGGTATGTGTTGGCTAGAGTAACCCTTGAGGAGTTGGTAAGTAATCTTTTTGATCTATAGAACAAGCCCAGTTTTTGATGTGTTGTTTTATGTACTTTTGAATATGAAGATCAAATTTCAGCTGATCATCTATTATGACACCAAGTAACTTTCTAAGAAGTAGAACTTCAGTTTCAGTATTTTTGAGACAGGATATTTTGAAGGTGTATTTTATGTGTGTTTGGCATTTGGGGAGAAACAAGAGCAGTCTGCTTTATTTGGATTTAGGAAAAGCTGATTGTCACTGAGCCAGTTTTCAATAGATTTAAAAGCCTGCTGATTGATAGATTGTAGCTGGGAAAGACTATAAGATGAGAAAATGACAGTTGAGTCATCTGCATATTGTATAAGTGTAGCTTGTTGGGAGGATTATGTAGACGGTTTATAAATATGTTAAAAAGGAGAAGGCCAAGTACGGAGCCTTTGTGGGATACCTGCATTAACTGGGAGAAAAGATAAATAAGCAGAGAAACATTTAATGGATGGTAGCTGTTTGATAGGTAGCTAGAGATCCAAGTGATTGTTGTACTTTCAGAAGTCTAAGGAAGACATTTCTGAGAATAATTTATTATGTGAGAGTGAATCAAAAGCTTTAGAGAAATCTAAAAAGTGGGAAGAAAGTAAACTGTTATTTCTGGCTTTAATGACATGGTCCAAAAAAGCAGCAAGGGCAGTTGTTGTGCTATGCTCTGTGTGAAAGCCATGATGGGTAGAGTTTAGTAGATATTTTTTGAGTAAGTATTATAAAAGTTGTTTATGAATACATTTTTCTAAGATCTTGAAAAGAGGGGACAAGATTGCATTCGGTCTGAAGTTTGTTATTTTAGTGGAGTTTCACCCTTTATGAAGAGGAATGATGTAATTTTTATTCCAGACAGTTGGGACATATGACTCACAAATGGATCGATTGATCAAGATAGAGATTGGGTAGGTAATAGAGGGGGCAGCAATCTTTAGATATTCATATGGGAGATTGTCTACAGAGGGTGAGCAAGGTTCAAGTTTGTTTAATACATTTTTTATATAGGAAGTACAGACCAATTTTAAGTTGAAAATGGCATTCTTAAAGCTTTGAAATTTATCAGGTGTGGCAGGATTCTGGAGGGAATTTTGGGTGAGGGTGCCTATTGTGTCTATAAGGTGGGAGATAAACTTAGAAGCAGTTTCTAAGGGTGAGATGTCTGGACAGGCATTATGGGTACAAGGTGTTCTAGGATATATTTTCTTGATAGTGGACCAATATTTTGTGGAGTTATATTTTTAGTTATCTAGTGGGTTGAAGTAATAATATTTTTTATCAGCAGTAATTTGTTTTCTTGCTATGTTTTGAAGTTGTTTGGGAATATCTGAGAAAAATAGAAGAAAGCAAGTTAAATCCTTATAAGTTTAGTCAAAATCTGAAAACAAAAAAAAAAATTGCAGCTGTATTCTTTTCATAATCTTTTGACTAAATAAACCAAACATAAAAGCAACTTAAATGCCAGGCAAAAATTAATTTCTTGGTTGACAAACTTAATGCAAAAAGATAATGTACAAGATGGACAAGTTTTGTTTAAATGACTTAGTAGATCGGGGGAGTTATGCATATCTGTAAATGAATGGAGAAGACTCAGATGGGTGTGACTTAGAAAATGTATGCATTAAATTTAAAAATTAAGTTGACAACAGGAATTCAAGTCATAGTTATAGACAAGATGTGCTTCAAATGGAAACAACTTTCCAGATGGCCATATTTTCTAAGTAGTAAAAGTATAATCCCATAAAGAGTCAAAGACAAACGAACTGTATGAGGAGTCAGCACCTGGGACTTAAACAGAAATGAACATTTCAGCTGTCGACATGGTTACTATTCAGGTGGATGGGAAATGAGAGGAAAATAATGGGACTGCTTTACTCCCCTTGACTGGAAGCAATATCTTGAACACAACAGAAGTTAAAGCAGTAACAGAAGTTAATGCATAGTAATTGCTAATTCTCTTGGAATTGGTAATTTGTCTTGTGTGGCTGATGGAACTAACTCACTCTGTGATAAGACTGAGCTAGTTTTAGATGCAGAGGTTGACAGAACATCAACTGGTGACAGGCTATGTAGTAATTATGTGGAGAAATGAAGTCAAAGGAGAACCTTTAGCAAAGAAGGGTAGAAGATATTGAATATGAGAATGTGGAAACTGATAGGAAAAGAGAAGGAGAACTTGAGGGGAACTGCTAATATTTGCTATATTACTGCTAGCTCTTTGGTTGAAAATATAGGTATAGATACTTTTGTATAAAGGCCATAGAGATCTAACAGTTACTAGAGGACAGAGAGAAAAAAACAGATATTGGTCATTGGGTTTCTTCATACTGAAGGGGATAAAACCTTGGTTCCAAGAATAAAGCAAGACAGTATTATTTTATTTATTTTTATTTTACATTTGTTTTTACCAGGTAGTGTCCAACTGGGCTAGAGAACCTGTTTTCAGTGGACAGCCAGGGAGAAAAGCTCTACAACATACAATACAGTTTAGACATTAGACTAAAACAATATGAATCAATACAAATTAATCAGTTCCAACAGACAACAGTATCTCATTAATAGTGTTTAAAATTAAAGTACACATCAGTGTATATGATATAATGTTAAAATTAGCTAATAATTTATATACAGATAAATTAAAAATGCGAAAAAAGACAGCTACTATCTAGATTGAATTGTGAGAAAAAAAAAAGTATTAGTGAGTATAAGATGGTAAGACCTAAGAGATGCAAAGTGGAAAGAAAAAAAGGACTTCAAACAAGAGAAGACTGACAATTCATGCAAGAAGAGAGAAAAGGTATGGTCTGTATATAGGAGAAAAGGTGAGGTGGAGCTGAAACATTAGAAAAAAATATCCAGGAGAGCAGTGGGGGCATAGTCAGGTGTATTTAAGGTGTTTTTTTAGTTTTAATTTAAAAGCATGAAAGGAGGGAGTACTTTGTGTGTTTAGTGGAAGGGAATTCCAGTACTTAGCAATTTTGTTTGAATAGAGGGAGTCTCCATGGGAGTTATGAGACTGTGTAATTTTGAGCAGTGGTCTATTGGCAAACCTGAGGTGTCTGCTGCTGACATGTAGTTGGACCAGGGTTGAAACTGCAGGGCAGTCATTTGGGTTTTGAATAATTTTTTAGGTGAGGGCAAGTTGATTTAGTGTTAAGAGGTTTGGGAGTTAGAGCCAGTTCAGTCATTTAAGAGAAGTACAGTGATGAGCTTTATGAGGGAGATTGGTAGCAAACCTAGCTATTTTGTTTTAGCAGGACTCAAGGTTTTGGAGGGCGGCTTTGCGTAAGTTGGTGAAATTTTGTGAGCAGTATAATAGAGTAGATAGAAGCTGAGATCTGTCAGTGGCTAGTCTGATTTGTGGTGTTAGATAGGGTTTAGCCCTTTAGAGAGCGTCTAGTTTAGCATGAACTTTTTTGATTGTTTAGGATATATGAATGTCAAATTTAAGCTGGTCATCTATAGTAATACCTAGAAGTTTGACCTGGTTTGTAGCTCATTTTTTCTGCCGTTTGTGGATATAATAGAGAGGGGTGGAGAGCTATTTTTGTTAGATTTGTTTGTGAATATAATTAACTTAGTCTTTTTAGGGTTAAGAATGAGTTGGTGGCTAGAATGGAAAGATTCAGTTTCCTGGAATGCTTTTTGCATCTTGTGTTGGAGTTCAAGGGGGGAGGGGACTAATACAGTAAGAGTTGTGTCATCGGCATACTGTATGATTAAAGCTAGTTGGGTAGCAGACAAAAGGTTATTTGTAAAGATGATGAAGAGAAGGAGGCCCAGTATGGACCCTTGGGGTACACCAGTGTAGACAGTAAATACAGGGGAGAGATTGTGGTCCCATCTAGTAGCTTGTTGCCGATTTGAAAGATAACTGAAGCACCATGTTAGGGTTGATTTACTGAGGTTGTAAGTGGCAAGTTTGTTAAGAAGTAGTTGGTGGCAGATGGTGTCAAAGGCTTTTGACATGTCCAGGAAAATTGCAGAGACTAGCTGACCATTGTTCATAAGGTGATGAATGGAGTTTGTGAAAGCTATTAGAGCGGTGTTAGTACTATGCTTGGAGCGGAAGCCATGCTGAGTGTCTGCTAGAAGGTTATTTGATGTAAGATGGTTTAGGAGTTGTTTCTGAATACATTTCTCAAGGATCTTGGCTAAGGGAGGGAGGATTGCTATGGGACAAATGTTGCTAGAATTGAAAATATCAAGATAGCTATAGAAAATATTTTCAGAAGTGTAAAGAGATAATGCATTGCCACAGCTGTCGGTGGACTTAATGATGTGGGCAGAACTAATAGTGCTATTTTGAGAATGGAGTGAATAAGATGCTCAAGCTAGACAAGGCTTCTGGGATGTGAAATTCTCTTCTGTAATCTAACACCAGCTCTTTACTATAGAGACAGTTTGTTGTGTTGACAGAAGTTTGCAAATATCCTTAGTCAACAATAATTGAGATTATTTCTAAATATTACCATTTCTAATAAAATAATCCTCTCTAATCAGGTATATCTTATATAGACTAAATTTCAAAATCTCGAACACGCACATGAGCAGAAATGCAGGAAATCAAAATTGCTATTGTGGGGGGCTGAGCCCTCCCCTACTAAATAAATATTCCAACTATGAGATCGCACTACAGTGAGGAAAGGCAAAATTTCCGATTTTCACTGTACCATGATCTCACAATAGTGATTATGAAGAATGGCATTTTTTACTTCTAAGCCGTTCGAGATTTTGGTTTTTCATCAATCTAATAGGGACCTCTCTAATCACACTTACCGCTTTCTTCCTTTATTGTGCCACTCCCGATTTACCCCGCCTCTTTCTACTCAACTGGTCAATATGTATGTACTCTAATATGTTCTAAATATCATAGTTAAATCAATGCATAAGATTGTTACTGCACTGCCTTCGAGCTATCTATGTAACTGTAACTATATGTCTGTCTTTTTTATGTATTTGCCTTCTAGCTATCTATGTAACTGTAACTATATGTCTGTCTTTTTTACGTATTGCCTATCTATATAATTGTAACTATATTTCTATGTTTTATTGTAATCTGCAACATGTTTAATTTTATGTGGAGCTTTTCTCCCTGGGTGTCCACTGAAAATCGGCTCACCTAGGCCCAATAGACCTTCCCAGTAAACAAATGCAATAAATAAATAAATAATATTAAATGAATGGAAGAAATGACAGGAAAAGAAGAACATCTTACCAGTGATAAAATTAACTTGAGATATCAATGGAACAGACTATTCTCTAACAAGTAGCAAAGATGATACAAACATCTTTATGATGAAAGAAGTCAAGTATAGGATAGGAGAGAAGACTATAAGACTTAAATGTTTTATGGCCAATGCTAGAAGTTTAAATAACAAGTTCTCAGTCTTGGAATCAGAGGCATTAGGACAGGACTATCATGCTGTGAAGATCACAGAAAATTGATACACAGATATTTAAAAACAAATGCTCACAGAGGCTTCATTGGTTATCATAACTAGATAAAAGAAAGGAAAGTTGGAGGAGTGTCCATGTATATGAACTGTTAGATTCCCTTGGTTATTACTTGCAAAATCAAAGTACATGAAATGATGGAACTAAAATATGCATGAATAACAGGACAGGCTCATATGGTGCAGTTTATGGACCTCTGAATCAATATAAGGATGGTTTGGACTAATTTACTGTGGCATTGAGTAACGTAATGTTGAATGACTATAATGTCATAGCTAGTGACTTAAATGCCTCAAAATTTAATTGTAAATTTTCAAAATTAACTAATAGTCCTCTGGGACTATAACAGGAACTTAGTAAACAATTAGATTAATCTCAAATAGTTACAAAATCTACAAGGAAGCATAGTATTTTGGATACTGTATTGTAAAGGAAGGTAAAAGCATGGGTGAATGTGTTTTACTGATAGTGCTGGATGGCTATAATCACTTGTATCTCTCTTAGGATTTTGCCAGAAATGGCATTAAAATAATTTGTTTCAAAATAAGTATAGAAAAGCTTTACATACAACACATTATTGTGATATGATAAAATATGTTGGTAAATGAAATTTGTAGACTATGAAACAAAAGGGGAATCTTAGAATCATAAGGGATTTTCAATGATTTTATGAATACCTTTATAGAGAAATATTTCCCATCTTTGTATCATATATTTCTATTTCAGCACATGGTGGGCAACAAAATTAGGAAAAAAAGAGCAGGTATTCTTGGCAGGCTTACAAAAATACACAGAGTAATCTTTTTAAAACTAAATGCTAGTTGGCAAAGATGGGGTTATGAAAACTTAATATGTACTAGACATAGATATGAGTGTATACTGGCAGAAAACGCAAGTGCTAATAAGAAAGCACTATTCAAAAACTTGATAATCTGTATAAAGGATGATTAATCCAATCAATCTTTAAGAAATAAAGGGAATTCTCCTAACAGTGCTTAAATTCTTGGCCAACGTATTTGTGGATAGATTTGTATGAGTAAAGTGTAATACTGAATTAGATATACCTCTATGTGGTCCTTTAGACTAGAATTATGTCCATGTATCTCAACAAATTCTGCATACAATGTTCTTAAGATGATTAAACCTAATAGTGCAGATGATTGTGATGAGCTTAATGGGCTATTTCTATCAAAAACAGCAGTCACCTGACTCCTTGCGTGCAAAATTTTACCAGGGCTCACTCAATTCTGTTTTTGTTCCACCACTGTGGATGGAGGCACATGTGGTACCTATATTTGTGTGTGTGGGGGGAGTGGAACCTTCTTTGACTGATAACAATCACCTCATCAACATGACCTGCATATTGTGGAAATGTTTTGAATGGATTAAATGTGATCACTTGTCTGACAACGTATATGCAAATATTGATATTTGCCAATATGGGCTCATGGGAGACTGATCTTGTTTAACTAATTTAAGTAGTTTTTATGATATAGTTTGAGAAGCTGCAGATCTGGGCCTAAAGGTGGATGATGTTTGTGTAAACCTTGCAAATGTCTTTGATTTATTCATGGGACAATTGCAAGTATTCTGAAGGAAAGACAGATTAATTTCTCAGCCTTCAAATGGGTTGGCCACTGGTTAGAGTATAGAACATGTAAGGTCAAAATCCACAATAAACTGTCAGAAATAAAAAAAAATGGAAGTCTGTGTCCCATAGCAGCTGTGTTGGGACCAGCATTATTTACAATCTTTATGACATATTTCCAAAGCATGATAATATCTGGTTTAGTAAATCTGAAGATGATACAAAGGATGGTTCCACAGTGTTTAATTTAGATGTCCTTAGCAGATTACAATGTTTCTTGGACACACAAGAGAATAGGGCAAAAAGCAGAGCTATGAAATTTAACACAAAAACAAACCAGAAAAATCAAATATAATTAATTTTGGAGAAAATAATCCACATCATCCATACACTACTAATAACAACTGTCTAGAAGATGTATCTAACATTAGTGACCTTGGGGTGGTAATTGATGATGATTTTCTTCATCTGAATCAAGGGTAAGAGTTATTATAAGAAAATGTAAGATGGTAATCAAGGCTATTATAGACTACCTCCAGCACGGATAAACAAGTGTTACTTTTACTATGCAAAACAGAAGTCAGACCCCCATATTGAGTCTCCCTATTGAGTATTATGCAACTGTTTGCATTTATAGTTGTAATCAGCTTAAAAGACTAGAAAGACTACAGAGATAGTTTACTAAGCAAATTACAGATTAAAGGGATGGACTGTAACAGAAATTTGGAAACATTGTCACTGTGCACAATAAATTTGACTGATAACAGGTAATTTAATTTTAATGTTTCAGTATGCATGTAATGCTATGCTTGCATTTGATAATGGCATTGAAAGAAAATAAAATAAAACAAACATCCTAGTGGGAGACATAATAATAAAGGTTTTGTGGTCATTTCCAAAAGTGCATGGTGGGCTGTCTTAATCGTATAGCAGGAGCAATGCAGAATGCTCTTCCATATAGAATAAGAAAAGCAGACTGTATGATATCCTCTAAAAGAGGCCTTGGCATCTGGTTGAGGAATAGGGTCAACAACCCAGCTCTGCAGGGTGACAAGTTATGGCGGCCTATTTTAATGCCTGAAACTTGTTTCATTATGAAGATTGAAGAAAACTAACTGCTTCTCTCTCTTAAACCCCACAAAATTGGTAAACACAAAGAATTTCACAGTGCAGTCAATGACATCAAACATTTTAACCAGTAGCCTATGGTCAGCACAAAGCAAAGCAAAATTCTTACATCTATTCATTCTCTCCCTATTCTCTTCTTGAAAATGTAACACCTCATGACCTTACAGCTGGACTCCATATCTCTTCCCTTAAGTTATATTGAATTATAGACTGCAAGAAACCATTCTGCACAATGCTCTGGCAACCTCTATTAAAAATAATAAAGAAGGCTGCAAACCCCAGAATAACGTATCAACAATGCAGAATATGCAACTCCCCCCAATGCAACTAGAGAAAAGCTATTATAACAATACCCAGGTGAAAGTGTTATAATGTGTGCTTTTATCAAGCAATGAATCTTACTGGCAGTAGCCCATGCCCAAACTATGTCAGAGCACATCTGGTGCTAGGCAGCCAATACCTTGCATGTTTCTCTAGCTAACTGTGAAATATGTCTTTGCCTGGCATCTTTTTGTACAAGTGTAATAGTAGCTACTGCTTTCTTTGAATGGATAGTTTCTTCATCAAGTGTTTCAGGCTGTGCCTAAGAAGGAGGTATTGAGACATATGAGGTGTCCCTCCATGTGTAATATTATTTCCCCATCCTTCTACATATGGCAGACTGTGTCACTGCCTACACTTATCCACTCACTATGGGAAGGGAGGTCCTACCAGCTGTGTGTCTCTGTCGTCAAACTATATCATGAGTAGGAGATTCATTGCATCATCATCATCACCATTCTGCTGTCCACATCAGCCTGCAGGGACGAAGCACAAGAAGTTGCCATTTCAGTCACTGACACTATTAAGAAATATATCAAGACTTGTTACAGGTGGAATGATTTTTATATAAAGGTAAGTTACCCACATTTACCATGCATTGTCTGCAGAGGTTGTGCCTCACCTGATATTGTTGGCATACCTGATGATGAAATACAATATGTGGGGGTCATATGGGCACAGGTGTTATACCTACTACATCTCAGCATAAAGTAGAAAATTCAGTTACATCTATGAGTCATATGCACAAAGGATTCATGCCAACTACATCTCAGCATATAAAGTATATAGGGACATTCCAGACTTCTCCCAAGTTTACACTTCTTTACTAAAACAATAAAATTAAGCACTTTCATCTCTTGCCAATAGAGACCTCATCAGAATAATTTAACAATCATTTAAAAACAGCTTATATAATACAAATTGTCTAACAGACAACTTCCCTAACCAATCCAATCATTTTTTATGTTAATGTCACTTCTTTCCACTCATGCTCGTACCATTTTTATGCTAATAATTTTAAAGGTATATCACAATATGCATAAGTATTTACCATACTGAATCTCCTCCGTTTCTTATTTTTATTCCATTTTATTTTATTATATATAACACATTGTACCACCACCCAATGATACACATGTGATTAACAACCGATACAATGCATTCAAGACACATTTGCTCTTTCATTTATAATGGGCATAATGGACAAGGCATCATTTAGCCCTGGTGGAAACATAGCAGCTAATTTAATCTGCTACTCGGTTTCTTTTTTCTTCAGCAAGTTTTTCCAATCACCACCCCACACTTCAAGTTTTACTTGGTCCACAATACCAAACCTAAACTTTTTAAAGTTTGCAAATTGTAAAGAATATTTAAACAATGCATTGTTTTGTTTTTTTTATTTTTTATGTCATTCCTGTGCTCATATATTCTATTTTTAAGTGGGCTCTCCGTTTTACCTATATAAAATGAAGTACATGTAGAGCAAATAGCTAAATACACCAATCTAGCAGTGGTACAATTACTCCTTAAAAACTTTATCTCACTTCTAAATCTGTTATGTAATTTTATACTGGTTTCTTGATTTATATGTGAGCACTGTTGGCAGGTACCACATGGTGTAGTTCAACCATACAGTTGTGGCTTAGAATGTGTCTTGTGTTCGAGCAACCTTTTAAAATTGGCCCGTTTCCTATACCCAAATCTTGGACCTTCTCTGACTTTTTCTAACACTTCATTATTTACCTTAAAACATTCCAGTTATGCTGGATAGCTTTCTTAATATTAGTTGTTAAATTATTATACTCCAATATATATGCATTTTTATACGTTCCTTCAACATCAACCACTTGATTTTTACTTTTTTTCTTTTAAACCAATACCTAACAGAGGTTTAAATACATTTGCCCATTTTTCATATACTTCACTAATAATTTTAAATAAATTTTCGGGATATCCTCTCAAAAAACATTTTCATCACCTTATCTAATTCTATCCACACATCCTCTTTATGGGATGTAATCCTTGCAACCCTAATAGCCTGCCCTCTCACTATGCTCTTTTTTGTGTTATGGGGTGGCTACTTTTAAAATGTAAATAGGAGTTGCAGAACGTGTCTTTTCAATGAACTTTAGATTTGAAACCTTCATTATAGTGAGATATATGTATATCTAAGTAGTTATAGCACTCTTGCCATATTGATAGGTATATTGCAAAAATCCGGTGGTGTTTCCTAAATATTGGACAAATTCTTTTATTTCTTCACATGTACCCTTCCAAAGGACAAAGATATCATGCAAAAATCTTGAATATAATCTTATTTTCTTTCGATAAAGGCTATCCAGGAAAAATTTAGACTCCCACCCCAGGAGGACTATGTTAGCATAAACGGGGACACAAGCCATCCCCATTGCAACACCCTTAGTTTGTTTAAAATACTCTCCTTTGAAAAAAATAAAATTATTTTCTAAGTTCAAACTCATCAGCTAACATCTGTGTGTTATCTGATTTTGACTTTAATCTGAATATTGACATAATGCTTCTTCAAAAAATGCAAGGCCTTCCATCCTTTGGCATTACTGTGAACAGGCCCTTAATATCTATAGTAAGGAATACTAAATCATTTTCCCAAATGTCATTTTTAAAAAGACCAAGAAATTTCCATGAATCTTGCACTAAATGGGGGATTTGTTTAACTTCATGCTTTACCCCAAAGAGTACTATTACTGCTAGGGGATGTGTCTTAGAAGCCCTTGCTGCAACTATTGGTCTGAATGGGTGTTTTCTATATTTTTATGAATTTTGGGTATGCCAAAAAGATAGGAATAATGGGATCTTTCCTATATAAAAAACTATACAATTCCTTCTCTGTTCTTCCATTAAGCAAGTACTTATCTAAATAAGAGTCTATGCATGCATATGATATATTAATCTGGTTTCTGGACACCAAAGTATATGTTTCCTCATTAAACAACAATTTCTGCATCTCATTAATGTAATCCATAACCCTGAATATTACCATACTTTCTTTGTCAGGGGTCATGATACATAAACTTACATCCCTCCTAAACTCATTCAATAAATCATGTTCTTTTTTTGTAATATTCCAATTTATTTTCCTATCTTCTTCATAAATTCTGTATATTTCTTCAGTCACCACTTTTTCAAAAACATCCGACAAGGGATGTAAAGGTGGATTAAATGTGCTATTCTTTCTAGGTGTTATTATATTGTTGGTATTTTCCTCTGTACTCGTTACATTATGTTCTGCAAAAATATATCAAAATTAAATTTTCTTACATACATTTTTAATTCCACCACATTGTCCACCACATTACCTTGCCTTGCTGGGACAAATTTTATACCCTTTGACAATAAATCAAAATATTCAGATGTAATAACCCTATCGGTTTAATTATATATTGTAAACCATTCCTTTTGATTTATTATATTGTTCCCTTTATTACTCAATAGTTGTGTTTGCTCGTGTTCCTGTAGGTGTTCTTCCTCTGAGACTGTGGGTAATAGCGAACATTGTATTCCTCCTGGTCTGTGTATCTTTGTGCCAGTCTTTCTGAGCGACGAATCATTTGGAAATCCTGAGCTGTCTCTTCGTATGTATCCCTAACCATATTTTCTTCAGAGGGGCCCCTCAATACCCCACTGTAGCTGGGTACATGTCCTTTCCCATAACTAACAGAAAACACTTTTGCTGTAGGATACACCTTCTTATTTTCATACTGTTTAACATCTCTATCCAACTTCCTTTTCTTTTTAAAATACAAATTATTAATTCTCCTTTCCACCTTTTTAAGTATTTTAAAATATAAATCCTTATACTAAAAAAAAACAATAAATCATGTTTAATTTTCACATTCAACCTGTCAATTTCTTAAACTATTGTCTCACTTTGTTTTTGGCAAGCAGTGCTGAGTATTGTATTGAGAGTTTGTGATAAATCTAGCTATCTTGTGATAGGTTTGTTGGAGTTTGTTTAAGGTTGCGATTTGAATGTTGGTGAACACAGGGGCAGAATAAAGAAGGGAGGGGAGGAGGAGAGCTTGAGCAAGGGAGAGTCTAGCATTTGGAGTTAGAAATGTTTTGTTATGATAAAGTAAACCTAGTTTCTGGTTTGTCTTTTTTATGCATTGGAGAAGGTGCATATTAAATTAGAGTTCATCATTGATGATGACTCCTAACAATTCAGTGTGAGTTTGAGGTTTAATAATTGTGTTGTTTGTGGAAGTGATGGAAAAGGAGGATTTGTGGTGAGTCAGAGAGTGGGGAAGAAATAGTAGGAGTTTGGTCATTTTTAGGTTGAGGATGAGCAAGTTACTGGTTAGCCACTGCTCTGAAGATGAAAAGGTGTATTGAGTGAGTATATGGAGTTCAGAGATGCTGTCAGAGATAGAGATAAGAGTTGAATCGTTGGCATATTGTATGAGGGAGGATTGTTTGTAAGATGTGTGGAGGTCATTAGTGAAGATATTGAGCAGGAGGGGAGCCAAGATGGAGCCTTTGGGTACTGCTGTTGGGACTGATATGAATGGAGAAGAGGAAGACAGACATTTAATGGACTTTGTCCTTCAGGATATGTAACTGGAGAACCAGGAAAGGTAGGAGGAAAATAGATTGAGACAAGCAAGTTTAGATAACAGTAGGGGATGGGAGACAATATCAAACAATTTCAAAAGGTCTAAGAAGAGACAGGATACAAGTTTGTTGTTATCTAGGGCCTCAGCTATGGTATGGTAAAGGACAGGAGGGCTGTAGTTATGCTACGGTTGGGACGGAAGCCATGCTGGGTGGGTGTGAGAAGATTGCTGTGGAGGAGGTGTTTTAGTAGTTGTGAGTGGATGCATTTTTTTAGAATTTTAGATAGGGTGGATAGGATAGCTATGGGATGGTAGTTAGATGGGTCAGTAGAATTACCACCTTTGTGTAGGGGTATAGTGAAAAAGGATTTACAGAGAGTGGGTACAGTGGATTCTTGAATGGACCTGTTGATTAGTATAGACACTGGGTATGCAATTTGAGTCAGCCGCTAGTTTGAGGAAGGAAGGAGGTAGATCATCAGTGGAAGGGGAGAAAGGTTTTAGTTTAAGAAGTAGCGATCGGATATAAGAAGTGGGAACAGAATGAAAGGTGAAGGGGTTATTGTTAGATGGGTAAGGAGGGATAATTTGAATTGTACCATTGGATGGTAAGAGTGATTGAATAGTGTTGATAAAGTGTTTATTCAGTAGGGTAGCTGTTTCTAGAGGGGATGTATTATGGTAGGGGGAGGAGTTAGAGGGGCAGGCAGGAGAGAGAATTTTATTTACAGTCAACCAGAATTTACGTGGGTTGGATGTACTATTCAGTTGTGCTGTGTTAAAGAAAGACTTTTTGTCAACATTGAACTGTTTCTTAGTCAGATTTCTGAGATGTCTGTAGTTCTGAAGGAGGGGTAATTCTTTACTTTTGATCCAGGCTTTCCAGGCTTTATTTCGTTGGAGCATAAGGGACTTAGTGTCGTTCGAAAGCCAATGAGCATAATTGGATTTTATTCTTATCTTTCTAGAGGGAGCAAAGGAGTTCAGGATACTCAGGAAGATGGTATTGAAACTATATACTGCTTCATCTAGAGGGATTTGTTTAAGGAGTGACCAGTCACTGGAAGATAGAATAGAGTTGAATTGGGTAACATTGAAGTTAGAGAGTTTTCAATAGTCTCTGTAAAGATTAGGTTTGTGTGGTTGGCAGGTGAATCTAAGGACAGAGGTGGGTAGGTGGTCACTAAGTTGGTCTTGTAGAGTAGTAGGGTTATGATAGAGGTTAGGGGAGTTGGTGATTATCCAGTCAATTATGGAGCTAGAAGTTAAATTTTTATGAAATTGGGTGGGGAAGTTATTTAGCTGATGGAAACCATGTAGATTTATGCTGATTTGAGGGGAGTCAGTTTTGAGTTTGGACCAGTCTAGGTTGACACCGCCTAAGATGAGAGCTTCATTGGGAATATTGTGAGAGAACCAATCTAGGATTTTCTCTAGGATGGGCAAGTTGTTTCCTGGACTGATGTAGATAGAGACGATAGCTAGTTTTTTGTGTGGGTTGAGGTGGCAATTTATGATTAAGAGTTCTGCTGGGTGGAGGTCTGGCATGGGTGCAGAAAAAGGTGACAGGTTTAGGTGACTAGAGTGATGGATAGCTACACCGCCCCCTTTTTTGGGCATCTATCTGAGTGGTAAATATTACAGACTGGTGGGAGAATTTCATTGTTATTGATATGAGGCTTAAGCCATGTTTCAGATAAGCAAAGGATGTGAGGGGTTGTGTGGGTTATCCAGACATGGATGTCAGTGATTTTGTTAGTTAGGCTTTGAATATTAAGAGAGTATATGGCTAGGTGTTTAGATATAGTTGAGTTCAGTGTAATAGAGTGAGGATGGTCAGAGGTAGTTGGAATAGATAGAGGGTTGGAGGGTGAGGGAGACTGGAGTAGATGTAGAGGTGGGTGGGGCCGGGGTTAGGGTGGATGTCTCCAGATATAAGGGGGTACAGAGAGTAGGGTGATATATAAGTGTAGTTTGTATCACTTGGATTTAGATTTATAGGCAGGTGGGAGTATTTGCAGTCTAGTTGGCTTATGATGACATGAGCTGTGGAGGTTAAATAGAGTTGGGGAGATATTAGAGAAGGATAGTTTGAAATGAATATCAAAGGAGCTGGAGGTGAGAGGGTATAGCAGTGGGGAAGGAAGGTAGGAGTGATATGAGGTGAGAGTAGTTGGAAGGAAGAGGAGTGAGGTGGTAAAGATAAGGTACTGCATGTTTGAAAGAGGGTAAAGGGATTGTAGGAAGGGTGTAGTAGGTAAGACAAGGAAGTAAGAGAATAACTGTGAAAATTAGGTAGTAGATTTTTGGTTAGTAGAAGCACGGGTTGAGAAGATGGGAGGGGTGATGTCTACAAAGTTTAATAGGAAGTTGCTTGTGAGTGGTCCATGGGGGAGGAAGGGGAGGGAGTGGATGGTATAAAGGAAATGTAACACCCGGGTCAAAAAAGTTCAGAAAAACAATCAGAGAAAGTAAAATTCCAAAGACAGCTAGAGAGAAAAGAGTGGAAGGATATAGAAAGAAATATCACAAAAAGCAAGTTGAAAAAGACACTAACAGGAGAAATGCTAGCCTTGATCTTTACAGTTAAGTAATCCTAAAAGAATACTAGCGTTATATATAGCAAAAAGAGAGAGAGCGAAAAGGAGATTTAGGTAAAAGTAAGGTATCAAAAAAAGGAAAGTAAGTACAGAAACAGTGTGAGGATTGAGGGTACCCAAAGAGAAAAGGTTTGGGGCTGCTGGCGAACACTCCCTTCATTCCTGGGTTTTGTGCCTACAGATCAGACAGAAACTGTGGTGGCATCCTTATATTCAGTACTAACCATGTTATCCCTAGACAAAGTTCCAGAAAATCACTAATGGAACTCATTGATCTCCAAATCATACTAACCAGTACCAGTTATCAGCTTCTAGCCTGTTACAGAACACTTACAGCATCCACTGATAATCATATGAGGTTCCTAAATATAATTGATGAACTGCCTATAGACAGAAACTTCATTATATTGGGAGACTTTAATGACCCATCAATCATTGCCCAAATGTTCTTGTACTTCATGAACATCAGCTCCCTTGAGCTGATCATAAAGAAATTACTAGAGTGCAAAATGTTCTTGACCTGCTCCATATAAATATAGCTTATTCATGTTCTATCATCCTGATATCTCTGCTCCTAGTTAGGTAGGATTATAATTTAGCATCTTTCAACATTAGAACCTCTAAATCTACAGATACCAATATCTTTGAATTAAAAGATTTCAGATATACAAATCTAATCAAATGATATGATGATGTTTCATAGTTTGCTTATTCCATAATTCACAGATACATAGGTAATTACTAGGCTATTGATCAGTGAGAATCTTAAAAAGCCTAGCCCTGTGTTCCTGTAGTAATTATTAACACTTATATTTTTTTCAGTACGAGTCTCCAAAGATGAGATACACATGTATGCATTAGGTAATTACGTTTCCCCTATCCATGAGGGTCATTGATGCTAAGCCAGTATAACACTAGATATTGCCTTAGAAAGGAACAGTACAAAAGAGTTCTATACACACATAAATAAATGTATAGGCTTGATTGTACCTACCAGTTTTAAATATACTGGGAAGTTTAAATGTTATGTGCCTTGCTAAGATAGACAAACTAAAATCTAAGAACCCACAAATCAATGACAACCATTACAATATTGACAAAGAAATTTTTTTAAAAAAAATTAGGATCATTAAGGTAACCCATTAACTCAGGCTATCATCTGAAGCTAAGGACAGCTGCAAATCATTCTTTATTTACATTAAGAAACAAAAAATAGCATCCAAAATTGCTTTGAATGTATTAGAGATGCTTCCATGTACTTTGACATGGAAGAAATTGCCAACATACTGAATAGCAAATTTAATACCAACATCACCCAGAAAGGACTAGTGAATATCCACTTATTTCCAAAGCTGTCAAATCCCCCTCCATCATTGATAAAGAAGATATATTAAAGGGGCTATCAAAGACTAAGATTGCTTCCGCTTCCTACATAGGACCTGTTAACTTAAGTTTAGTCAGTTTTTTGTCCCAGATGTAATGCCACTGCAAAAGACTGGCCCGACTACTGAGCCTAGAAATAAAAGGTCCATCAGCCTGATGAGTCTTATATGCAAGATCATGGAGCAGATTATAACTGATCTGATTAACTGTAACATTAAAAACCTCATCAGGCCAGAACAACAGTAGTTTGGATTTGTAAAGGGTACATACTGACCCATGAATCTGGTTAACATATTTGAAGGGCTAACACAAGTTCCTAACAGTGGTCATGCTGGACTCACAGCATACCTAAACTTGACCAATGCCTATGAGACTATACCCCCAACTCTAGCACAGTTATAAATCTCAATAAATTACAAATAGAGCCCTTTGTGGTAAGATGACTAGCATATTGGGCACAGGACAGAAAGAATACTGTGTATGTAACAGGTGCCTGATCAATAAATGTGACCAGTGGTGTTCTACTTTTGTTTGCCATCTACTTTTCCAACCTCCAGTTGACAAACCAAGACTTAGGAATAACAAATTTTCAAGGCAACTGTAATCCATTTGATTAGGCAGTAGCTCAGGTAGAAGAAAAGATCCCAAGGCATCTATCGAAAAGTGTAGGCATCCTGTAATTAACACAACATAAACAAAACACGATTTACATATTTATATAGTACAACATATACATGTTTGTAGGTATATAGGTAAACATTCCTATTAACCATCATCACACTTCCCATCTGCCCAGATTTTCCCAGAATGGCTAGACTTTTCTTATATTTTTATATTATGGACGATGCAGTGGCGCAGCGGTAGCATTATTGCCTCACAGCAAGAGGCTCTCCGGTTCAATTCCCAGCTGGGGTGTCTTCTGTGTAGAGTCTGAAAGTCCTCCCTGCATTTGTGTGAATTTCCTCTGGGTGCTCCGGTTTCCTCCCATGTTACTAAGACATGCATATGGAGCATTGTTCCCTGAGCCTCTGATGAAAATTGGTTTCATGTCAGGTCAGACTTTCCTGGTTAATAAATGTTAAATAAATAAATAAATAAAAAATATTTTGGTCTGTTCCTCCTAAACATTGTGGTTTTCTGGCAAATGAATGAGAATTGAACTCATAAAATAATGACAGACATTTGAATTTTAGGTGTCATGGCCTTCAGAAAATATATGCTAATTTAAAACTCTAAATTCTGTCAACCTTCTAAGTTTATACGAGCAATATTTAAAAAATGCCCGTACTTTTGGGCCTCTCGCCCTCTAATATTTTTGGCTTTTTCCAGAATGCTTAGACTAATAGGTTGAGAGTTATGACCATCATCATTATCATTCTTCCATAATTGACCCCCCACTCCCTCTTCTGCAATTTTTCATAATATATCCTCAAAAATCCATTTCCCATTAAACAAAATTTCATTCAAGCTTTCATTCCAAATAACACATATGGCATAATATAAATTCTAAACTAACCTTCTCACGTAGTCTTTCTTCTTGGTTTACTATATCCACACATGTTCATATTAATATTGCTTACTTCATTAATATTTTCAAAAACATTCTTCATATAACTTTTTCTTGAGTTTAACCACTCTTTTACATTAAAAAAATAACATGCTATTGTTATATTGTCTCTTTCTCCCCATAAATTAAACAAACTCTTTTAGCTCTCTTTTATACAGCAAATGTCCCTTTAGTGTTGTTTATTACCACTCTACACAGGAAATCCTGACAGTATACAATCTTAGTGCACCTTACTTTAATAGCTTTTATCACTTCTTCTTTTAAAATTTCCCATGGATTTGCTTAATAATCTACTGTTTCATTATATTATTATATCACATGCTTCTTTTACTCTCCTTATCACCAGTTTCCATTTTCCATGTTAGTATTTTTAATTTCTTCCTTTACACAATATTTATCCCTTTTTCTTATTCTGATTATCTTCTAAATCTTTGTACTCATATTTAAATGTTTTCACTATTGATTTCGCATTACCTTCATTTACCTGCTTTAATACTCTATACAAGTTTAAAGAACAGGATAAACAGCTGGATTTAATAACCTCTACCCCTTAATCTTCACTCATATACAATACACCTCTTTTCAATGGATTTAATCTTTAACACCACATAAAAGAAAACACTAATTGCACACTTTATTTTTCATATTTTTCTGGAATAATATAACTGTTTGGCATAGATGCTATTTCAAATTAAATCCGAATTCACAAGATAAACAGTTTTCTTGAATGTTAATCTACAAGTCCTCCACATAAGGTATATGTCTTTCATTTCATTTATCAAATCTTCAGTTTGTCTCATAACTACAATTTTTTCCCAAAAGGTAGCCCTAACAAAGATGCTTCATTTATTGAAACTAGACCCCTCCAATTTTCATATCATTCAAAACTTTACTTTTATCCTTATTCAAGGTCATTGTCATTTCCTTAAAATATCCATTCAGACAAACCAATACTTTTCTTATCCTTTTTTATTGTTAGCAACTACAACTATATCACCTGCATATGCCAAAAACTACTAGAATCACCAATTTCTTTTTCTTCACATGTGTGGAATATGTAATTTTAAAAGCTACTTTACTCACTATCACATTTATTACTAATGCAATCAATATCCCATTCAAGGGCCATCCTTACCTCATATCACAATTCATGCACCTTTCCTGATGCAACCACCTATTAATTAACACTTTAACTCTATTATTTTGATATGCTGGCATATATACTCTCTTAATTGTATTACGTATTCCACACTTTTCTATAACATCCCATAAAGCACCATGTCCTACTGTATCACATGCCTCACTATTATCACTTACCATAAGTTTCACATTTTCCTTTTTACTTATAATGCAGCCAAGAATAATACAACACCAAGGATGAACAGACAAACTACAGCAAACAAAGTATTGAAAAATTAAAAACTTAGTTTGTCCACCAAAATTCAGATTAGCACTTTCACAAATGATTGGTTCTTCTTGTTTTTTAAAAAAGTTAAGTGCATTTTATAAAGATGGTATGTTAGGATCTCAGAAAGCACATTTGTGAAAGCACTAATCTGAATTTTAAATAATCCTGTGTTTTATACTATTCATTGGAGTTTTTATGCCTCAATCCTTGGTGGACAAACTGGGGTTTTACTTTTTTACTTATAATGCCATCCACAATTTTTTTAATCACCAATAGCAATTATTGACATATTTTCCTATTATGCCATAAATACCTTGTTTATAGTATCCTTCATCCTTCCTTTCATTTTCCTCTGTATTATTCTCATAAAAAGATGATCAGCATTATATAATGTGATAGGTCTACATTTTTTTTATTTCATTCTTTTCATCGTTTTTCCATATAGATTTTAATATCCCACTACACAATTCATCATAAACAAGCCATTCTTTTAACCATTCATTCAAAATATTTGCAAAACACTCTCCCCTTAATTCTTTGTGCATGTTATACCTATACTCTTCCTTAACGCATTCTTGATTTTTTCCTTTCCATTTTCTCTTATTTTCTTTCTTTTTACTCTTATATGTATTTTCTGCATGCTGTACAATAATTATCATAATTTGGTCTAGTGTTCTTTTACCACTCCTTTTAAATTTTTCAATTCTGTAATAATACCAATATTCCCTTTTACTGTTTTACCCAAATATGCACACATATCCTCCCTTCTCCCTTTTAACTGTCTCTGCTCAAACAGTAATGTCTTTTTTTTTTAATTTATTTTAAGTATTTTCTTTTCCATATCATCATACTCTCTTATATTTGTTTCTAAATTTTCCAGTGCAATTCTGTAAATCTCTCCATACTTCACTTTCCTTTTCTTTCATTGCCATTGCAAAAACACTTTTTATATGTATTTTTAATTTCACTCTACCATTCAGACCATTTTTATAACAGTCCTTCATGGTTATGCGATCCCACCATAACTACAATGCTTACCATTCTCCAGATTCATCCCATAATTTGTCATTTTTTCAGGTTTTAAAATACTCCCTTTCTTTCATCACCAGCATCCATATTACTAAAGGTTCCTGTCTCTGTTGCATCACCATGTGCTATACTCAAATCTTCTGATATAACAAAATAATATCCACCTTCCTTTTCCTTAAGTCCATTGACTTCTATTCCACACAAATAACTTGCCACATTTTATTACTTGTATTTTTAACACACTCCCCTTTGTTTGTACACTTCCCCCTCAAAAACAATTAAAGTCCCCTGTAACAATAATGTTCATACTAACCACCACACAATCTAATATTTGATTTTTTTACAATATTATTCATGTTCTGGTAATATTAATAGTACTATTCAAATTTACTGAAATCACTCTAAAATTACTACTTTTCCTTCTGTTTAAGTTTGACAAGTTTTAATTTTTTAATTTTCTTATTTATTCTTTCCTCAATTGAATATTTTCTGAGTTTATGTGCAACTATTCATTGATGCTTAGAATTAAACTTTTCATTATTTACATTAACAGAAATACGTCTAAAACTGCTAATTGCCTTTACTTTAAATCCTTTGTAATGTATTTTTAAATCTTCTTTTCCTCACTCTTATCCTAACACCTATCAAATTACTTTTCCGAACATCCTTTACCCTCCCTTCACAAACATCTGTGTTATTGCTTTCAAGTTCTGCTTTACCTTCATCCTCCTGAAGTATTACATTTTAATCTAAGTCATATTTTATTACTTCAGCCGCTTTATCATTAACATCTGTTTCTCCTTTTTCTCCCCTGCATCTTAATTACTTTCAGATATCACAATATGTTCTTCATCATCCTTCTTAACTTTATATTGCTTATTCTTTTTACAATGAAACCAAATACGCTCTTCCCTTTTACAGATTCTACATTGTTTTATAAACTTATCCATCATATGACCTTTCGCCATATTGATTACATTATTACATTTCATTTGTGTACACTCATTTATCAAATGATTAAAATCCCCACAAGGAAAAACATTTTTGACTGTCCCACATACCCAATTGTTCCTGTATTTCCATCTACATATATAACTCTTAGTAAATGCTTTATCACATCTTTTTCATATTCTGAAATAATATCTACTTCCCACCTACCACCTTTCAAAATGTTCCTCTCATGTTTAACTTCTACAATATCAGAAAACGAATAACACATAGGTTCATAGGTTCATAGGTTCATAGGTTCATACTAGGCTATCTGCCCAAGGGCATTTATAAGCCTAGCCCATAGTTATGTGGCTTTCGCCACCCCTTTAGTTTGAATAAAAACTATGCCTATCATTTTGCTGTGCCTCTGTCAAGCAGTGACACTGAAGTAATCCCTGGGGTATATCTGCAATCTCCCATCCATTGGTCAAGATTCCTCTTGAACAAGGCCAGAGAGGTGCTCTGCCTCACATGTACCGGGATTTTGTTCCACAGCATAGGGAGTCTCTGGGTGATGAATCTGTCCCTCCAGCACGTTCTATTTATAACCGTGTCAAGGTTTAAGTCTCCGCCCTTGTGGTTCTGAGGGATCTAGATTTTTGAGGTGAAGCATATTCATCAAATCTGGGTTTGACATGGCCTTATATGTCAGGCACAGGTCACCTCTGAGCAAGCGGTATGAGACTGAATAGAGCTGGAGTTCTTTCAGTCGGGCAGCATAAGACATATTTTTGAGACCCTTTATCCTTTTGGTGAGGAACTTTTGGGGCCTTTCAAGCTGCAGCAGGTGTCTGGTCAGATACATTCGAACGGGCATTGTACTCAATCATAGGTCTAATAAGTGATGAGTACAGGGGGACGATGACCTCCCTTGATCTAGATGTGAATCCCTTCATGATCAGGTGGGTGATATAGAAGGTTTTCCTAACTACTTTAGCAACATGAATGTCAAGCGAAGGCTACTGTCAACCTGGGTCCCCAGATCTCTGATGACTTTTTCTGTGCTCAGTGGATTGCCACCTATATGGTAGCTAGGGGTAACCTTGTTTTTCCCGAAGGGTATGACTATGCATTTTTGGCGTTTAACTTCAGGCCATGGCTCTGGCACCAGTTATCCGTTTCTGTGAGGCCCTTCTGGAGGATATCTATGTCAGATGTGTTTTCGACTATGGCGCCCAGTTTGCAGTCATCTGCAAACTTTGTCAGCCATAACCCTCCTGTGTTTGCTTGTACTTCAGAAAAGTAGATGCCGAACAAGAGTGGACCCAGGACTGAGCCCTGTGGGACACCACTTGTGACAGGCTTTGAGTCTGACATGGCTCCAGCAACTCTGACCCTGTGGTTTCTGTCACTTAGCCAGTTTGCAACCCATCTTGTGATGTATGGGTTTACATTCAAGCTGATGAGTTGTTCGATGATACCTGAGTGGGGTATTGTGTTGAAGGCCTTTGCCGGGTCGAGGTAGGCTGTATGGACTGCCTTTCCCTCATCAATGGCCTTGGTGACTGTCTCAAAAAAGTCAACCAAGTTTAAGAGGCAGGATCTGCCTTTGACAAAGCCAAACTGAGTTGGATCCAAAGTCTGCAAGTTCCCTATGTCTTTATTTATGAGTTCCATTATGATCCTCTCCATGGCTTTGCAGATAAGGCTTGTCAAGCTAATGGGGCGGTAATTTCCAGGGTCTGTGGAGGCACCGCCCTTATGAAGTGGGACCACAGTCGCCGTGCACCACTCCTTGGGTACGTAGCCTGAGGTGAGGCTAAGATTAAACAGCTGTCCTAACTGTGGGTTTAATTCCTCGTTGAGTTCATGAAGCACACAGCCGGGGACACCATCCGGTCCCATGGATGCTGTGTTTTTGCCTTAGTGAGGGCAGTTCTCACCTGGGCGTTGAAGATGTTTGGGGGGGCTACAATCCTCTTGAATAGTTATCTCTCCTTTTGTGGGGGGGGAGAAGTTTGCACTGAACCTGTCAGCCGGTGTGTTGCCATTGTGTGTAGGTTCAGTAATTTTCACATCATTTTGAACTAATTCTGAGCATATCTGGGAGTTTCCTCCTAGGTTTCTAACATAGCTAAAGAAGGCCTTATGATTCTCTTTAGAGTCCTTGGCGATTTTTCTCTCAAAATTTGCCTTGGATGATTTTATGAGAGCTCTTAGTTTTTACTTATAATGATCAAAGGTGTCTTACCTTTCAAGGATTTTGCTCTATCTTGTAGTAGCTTCCTCCTTTTGTTGTAGAGCTTGTTTATGGCTGGGGTCCACCAGACTGGACGCTTGCCTTTGGTACAGAGAGTCTTAGTTTTGTTTGGGATTGCCTGATCCATGCAGTCCTGTAGGTGCTGGTAGAAGGCATTTGTAAGTGATTCAGCGGTTTGAGTAATGTTTACCACTGGCTCAGGGGCCTTAAAGGAGACCACACTAGTTTTAGAAGTGTGAAATCGGCTTTTGAGAAGTTTTTCACTGTGGTCTTTTTGTTTCAGGTGGGGCGGGATGAGGACCTCCAGCGAGATTAGTTTATGATCTGATCTCACCAGTGAGGGGTATACTTCGGTGTTGAACATTTTGATCCCATGTTCGTGATGATGAGATCAAGTATGTTTTCTCCTCTTGTGGGGATGGTGACTAGTTGTTCCATGGCATTTGAGTTTATGAACTCCAGGAATCTTTGGGTTAGAGTGTTCGGGCTTGAGTAGTGTTCCCAGTCTATATTAGGGTAGTTGAAGTCACCTAGTATGATGGTGTTTGGTGATACATTTATCCCTTCCAATGTTTTCAGGAAGGCCATGTGAGGTTCCTGAGTTTGAGAGGGTGGCCTGTAACATGCTACAAATTGCAGAGCAGTCTTGCCTATGGTTAATTGCACCTGGATGGTCTCCGATGCATCATGCGTTGCCACCAACCTTGAGGTGTGGGTGTCCTTTATGAATATGGACACCCCCCCTCCTTTCTTGGTATTGTAAGGATTTTGGGGACGGAACGCATGATATGAGGTGAAACCTGTTAGTGCTGGGGTGCTCTCAGGAGCCTTGAACCAGGTTTCTGTCACAGCACAGACATCGATGTTCTCCATATTGAGAAGGGCCTCGAGTGCGTGCATCTTGAGATTGAGACTTCTGGCATTGAGCAGCATTACCCTTAGTTTTTCCTTTTTGGTGTTCTAGGGTGGTAGGTTTAGAATTTGAGCCTTGCCTAAAAAGGCACTATGGGGTGGCAAGAGCCTTTGCCAATATCCGGAAGCCCAGGGTGACAGGTGCAAGCCGTCCCTTGCGAAGCAGCGTGGCTTGTCCAGCATGTCATCCCAGGCAGACAGACATTGGATCCCCTTTGAATGACACCAGAATTTAAGCCAATTATTAAAGCTGATCATCTTATCACTGTATTGTGGCATCATTCTAGGTGAAGGTAGGATACTGCTCAAGGTCAGGGTCATACCTGCCTGGGCTACATAATCAGAGAGCTCCTCGATGTCCCTTTTCATGTAGTCCAAGGAGGTACGTCTCAGGTCGTTGACACCAGCGTGGACAATGACTGAGTCGTACTTGTACCTGCTGTTGAGAGACCTGAGTGCTTGCGTTATGTGGCGGATTCTAGCGCCTGACAGGCAGCTTACTGTGACCTTCTCTTTACTCAGTCTGGTGAGCGGGGCGTCAGTGTGTCTGACTATGGAATCACCAATGACAAGTGTGTCTGGCATTTTGTTTGGCCTTAAGGGCTGTGACTGTTTGACACTCTGACTGTGTGGTCTATGTGTTGCATGTGTTGGGTCGTGAGGTGGTAGTTGTTTGGGTGTCTGCTTTGGTGGCCTCTGCTGTTTTGGTAAATTTTTGATCAGAGCCTCCGAGTATGTCTTTGTGTGAGTATGTGTATGATTTGAAGTTGTGATGGTACCATGTGTGACTGGGTATGTATTGTGTGTGGTTACCTTCTCCTCCTGTCTGGTCTTGCCAGTCCTATGTTGAGAGAGCTCAGCCTCCAGTTTGGCCGTATAGTTGCATCTCTCGCATGTATTTGTGTTTTGTGGGAGAAGGAGAGGATTGTCTGTGTACATGAGGCAGTTGTAACATTGCCTCAATATTCCCAGGTTCACCAGTTGAGCTGGAGAGGACACTAGCAACTGATCCTCGACATACTAGAAGTAGTAGATAAAGAGACTTTCAAAGGACTCCGGGGAAGTGGGTTTTAGGCTGGTGGGGTACTATCTATAATAAGAGTGCTTTATCAAGGTGCAAGTACTGTAGGAGTAAGTGCTAGGCTTTACAGATAGAGAATAGTCTACTTGGGAATCAAGTAGAGATGAACTTTTCAGTTATAGGATATGCTGGTTAGATCAGCAGTACAGCTCGAGGAAGGTAGTTTTAAGGAAAATTGGAAGAGTGGAATTTAGATGGCCCAAATAGTTTAACCTTGTTTAACCGCTGCTCTTGTGTGCAACAGTGGTAACTCAGCTAAATCAGCTTACACGCGTTTAGCGTGTTTTATAGCAGGGGGCTGAAGGGAGCTAGGAATTGGCCCAAAACAACCAATGGACTACTAGTTTCTGGCTGAAACTTCACCAAATCAGACAAAAGGCCGCTCAGTGCTTCCCACTCCCACTGGTAAGCAAAGAAACTTCCCTCCTTCCTAATAAGGCAATGGATCAGTAACAGGAACTAAAAACAAAGCCCAGGGATCAGCAACTCTGAAACTGGACTACTCTAGTTCAGTAAGGCGGGAAAACAAGAGATTTTTTTTGTTTTATTACAGAGACAAGGAAAAAAACAGACAGTAAATGCTGTAAATCGGCTAGCGCACTTTAGTGTGTAACCTACAGAAACAATTTGCAACAATTAGTAACTTAAAGTGCAATAAACAGTGTAAAATGCAGAAATCACTTAAAGTAGCAATAAAACAGGCGAAATGCAGTCGCTAGCTTAAATAACAGTGGGAAAGCCACAAAAAATACTTATATCTGGTAGAAAGTCACTCTTTTAGCTCTCTGCTGCTTGGATCACTCTGCAGGCCACCACGAGGATCTGTGCTGAGTTGGTACAAGCTGGAAAACGCGTGTTTAGCATGTTTTATAGCAAGGGGCTGAAAGGAGCTAGAATTGGCCCAAAACAACCAATGGACTACTAGTTTCTGGCTGAAACTTCACCAAATCGGACAGAAAGGCTGCTCAGTGCTTCCCACTCCCACTGGTAAGCAAAGAAACTTCCCTCCTCCCTAATAAGGCAATGGATCAGTAACAGGAACTAAAAACAAAGCCCAGGGATCAGCAACTCTGAAACTGGACTACTCTAGTTCAGTAAGGCAGGAAAACAAGAGATTTTTTTTGTTTTATTACAGAGACAAGGAAAAAAACAGACAGTAAATGCTATAAATGATGTAAATCGGCTAGCGCACTTTAGTGTGTAGCCTACAGAAACAATTTGCAACAATTAGTAACTTAAAGTGCAATAAACAGTGTAAAATGCAGAAATCACTTAAAGTAGCAGTAAAACAGGCGAAATGCAGTCGCTAGCTTAAATAACAGTGGGAAAGCCACAAAAATACTTATATCATACAAGAAAAACAAATGCTAACATCTTTTAACTCAATTTTATCAGTATGAAATTGAGCACACACTATTTTTAATAATGTACCTTGTCCAGAAAATACAAATTCATTCCATGGGTAACAGTCCTTCTCTTTCAGAATTAAAAAAAATCTTTACATTAAGTCTTCCATCTCAACTGTTAAGACAAAGCATGTCTATTTCCCCAAATGAATTAAGGATCTAACATTTTTTTCCTTCAAAATCTAAAGATTACACTAAATTAGCCCATAAAAATATCTACTATTTATTGTTCTTATCTAACAACAAACCTTTTTAATAAAGTTTATAATGCCTTTTGTTCTTCCAACTGTATCAGCATATGATTCCCTGGATTGCATCCCACCTGTATCCTTATTTCCATCCTTGTCTGGATTCATTTCCTTTCATCCAATTCACTGTCCATTCTGAAAAACTTTTCTATCATATCTGACAGTAAAATCTCAGAGTCTTCTCCAGGATCAACTTTGTTCAATAAACCAATCAGCTTTTCATCAGCAAACCTGCAGAAGCAATGCCAGTTACAACAACTTCTTCAAAACCTGAGGTTTAAAGTCAGCTAGGTGCTGACAAGTTGTATTATTGACTTGTTTTTCAACATTTTCTGTCTTAATGACAGAACCACAGTGTTATTACCAACAGAGCAACTCTCTTCTCCCTCCATTACTTTATAGCCTTTCATAGTTGCCTCTGTGCCAGAATTTGAAAGTGCAGCAGCAAAAATCTTTCCCTCTCATAATAAATAGAGTAGGGGAAGATCCCAGATACCCTGGTAAAATTAACTCAAGTAGTGTAAATACCACCTAACATCTAGCCTAGTGAAAACAATCTGGTTAACAAAGAAAAAATATAAAAATCATTACTAGTGCACATTGGTGTTGATACCTTCTTTATCTCATGTCCTTTCCATTTCCATTATTGCACAGTACTGCATGCCATTACCATCTGTAGTGCCTATAAATCACAAGCCTTTTGTTTACTACATCCACACATAAAGGAAACATTAATGTATTTAAGCATTTTCAAATGCTGAATTATTCTCTAACAACAAGCTCCTGCTCTAATTACTCAACTTTTTACAGTTCATTCTTCAAAATGGTATGTGTCATTTTCTGTTTTTCCTATTTTGTCCAAAAGGCAGATACTAATGTAGTTCTGTTGTTTGCAAATGTTGCATACAGTTCTGTTATGAAATTATGACTTCTGAAAGCCAGAGAGCTGAAAGGATGAAAACAAATCCCAAAACTAAGAAGGATGAAGAAAACATTTTTTGAAAATGTTTTTATTAAATGTTCATAAAACATAATCACTACAAAATGTGTAATCAGAAATGTACATACATATTTAAAAGTTAAACCCCCCCCCCAAAAAACAACATCCATGCCAGACCTCCACCCAGCAGAACTCTTAATCATAAATTGCCACCTCAACCCACACAAAAAACTAGCTATCGTCTCTATCTACATCAGTCTAGGAAACAACTTGCCCATCCTAGAGAAAATCCTAGATTGGTTCTCTCACAACATTCCCTATGAAGCTCTCATCTTAGGCGGTGTCAACCTAGACTGGTCCAAACTCAAAACTGACTCCCCTCAAATCAGCATAAATCTAAATACAGAAACAAAGAACATAACTATTTACAAGAGTTCCCTCAACCTCCTAGTCATTCCTGTTGTATGTCTGCTCAATTCCAGAATGTTTTTTTTTTGTTTGTCAAGTTCTTTAAATTTTGTCCATATACTGAGGTAAGAGGTAATTCTGTATAGTCTCGATCTTGTAATAATTTCTAGATGAGTTACTTTGGTTTGAACTTATAAATTCTTTAAATGAGGGAGTAAATTCATTTTTCCAGTTTTGTGTGAATACTTTTTGGAGATGGTCAGTACAGTCCACAATATGTTATAGTTCATTCTTTAAATACAAGTGGGAATATGGGTATTATAAAGAATTAATGATTTAGTTAAAATAAATTTATCTCCAAAAATGCCTGTAAAAAGAATTAATATAATTTCAAAAAGGAATCAAGACAGTACTACCAAAGTGCATGTGTTGCCAATCTGCTTTAAGTTCTTTCTTGCATCTCCAACAAAGTTGCTTTTCCTTGTCATCAATTCAATTTTATGATAAGTGAAGAAGGACCTATGTAAAACCTTCCATGTAAACAAATGTCATCTAAGAGATGAAGTAGCATGTTTAGATGATAATAGAAATGATTTTTGTCTCCTTCATTTGGTGGTCTATAATTGATTTGGGTAAAATAGTTCCAATATGCATCATTAAATGTTTTAAATTTCCTCTTTAGCACTTTATACAATTTGGACAAGAGACCATGTCCCGGGGAATTTTGTTGCAATAAAAATATGATACATTCAATCAATTTTGGGACATGATCCCTTAACATTGGTTGCAGTGACTTAATTTCCCCTTCTATACATAATCTACAAGATTGTATATCTAACCGCATATTTTTATCCAAATCATAAGTATTCCTAATGTAATCTACTGAGTGCAGCTTGATGAAAACAATATGAATTGATTTTTTTGCAGAAAGCCAAGCTCCTTGCACACTCCAACTTATATATACTAAATCCATGGTTGCACCACATCAAGGAATGCTGAAAACTTTAAAAACATGTAAATAATTTTTGCTGCACACATAGAAAACACACCAGCAATGATTTCATATGGAAAACACATTTTGGCATTATGCTGTTTGTCTTTTCTTCATTTTTTTTTTGGTTTTTATTCTTTTTGTTTGTTTGTTTCTTTGTTTGTTTGTTTCTTTCTTTGTTTTTGGCATGCTACTGATGGTCAAGCAATTTGGCCTTGAGCATGTGTAGGGGAGTCGATGGATACAGTTCACTGAAACAAAGTTGTCCACTAAAAGTGAGTATTAAAGTGAGCTTGCCAATCCATTCAGCCATTATGACAATAGTGGCTAACCTACTGTGACTCTACAACAGTGCATGCAAGCAATATTGCTGGGTACTATATATATATATATATATATATATATATATGTGTGTGTGTGTGTGTGTGTGTGTGTGTGTGTGTGTGTGTGTGTGTGTGTGTGTGTGTGTGGGGGGGGGGCGGGGGGGGGCAGAAAGTGTATGCCCAAGCCTGTAATATCATAGTGCAGTGACATCAGAAGGCTCAGAAAGTAATTATAACAGCAGTCAGTGCAGCTAGCTCAAAGTCTAATTTAACATTATTATTGCTTTTTTATAACTATAAAACTATGTACACACATATTAAAAATAATGAATGCCCACCTGAATTACTTGTTTAACCCCTATCCATGTTGCTGAGTTACTTAACTTTTATAATTATGTTTACTTTATTTTCCTTTTACTTGATTTAATTTAATTTACTTATTTTTTCCTCAGTATATAACACCTCACCTATCTTAGTTGTTTTACCTAGTGTATTTCAAATAAATGTTTCCTACAACATTGTCAAATACTTTGTTCAATATATAATCTGTCTTCTACATAACATGTTACATTTCATTGTATACTTTAAAT